>NC_058085.1:38966426-39266426 GCF_014858855.1 Bufo gargarizans | reverse complement strand
TCTTCTTAACCGGTCAGAGAATATTTTTTATTTTTTGTAGGAGTGATTCTATTAAGGAAAGCATTCTTACGATACCGCCACACAGTTTTTTCGGAGGAGGTTTTGAGGCAGATCTGCCTGCAGAATTTTCAGCCAGAGGTGGATGCAGAAAAAAAAGAGATATAAATCCTTCCTTTATATTTCCGATTCCTTTTCTAACCACTTCTGGCTTGGGCAGAAAATCCTGCAGGCAAATCCTCCTCAAAACCTCTTCCATAAAACTCAGACAGGTGTGGGGGAAATGCTCTGCATTAAGGGTACAGCCTCGCAAAGAGTTTAGCACAAGGATGGATACTGAAGCGGAAGTAGCCAGGTATGAAGTGCAGGGGAAGGGTGGTATGGGGGTTGAGAACTGTGTGTTTGCAGGGGCCGAGTACTTTTTACAGCACTCCTAAAATAAATGTGTGCGTCTCACCTCTTCATTCCTCTCCTGAACTCATACAGTCTCTGGCCCTCGGGGATGGAGAATACCCGAATCACGGTACCCTGTAATGAGAGGGAGGGTCAGCTGGTGCGGGTCACCGGGGCATGGCCCTACTTTCTCGCACTCACCTTCTCCGATGCACTGGCCAGTTTGGTCCCCGTGGAGTTGAAGGCGATGGCAGCAAGGGGGCTGTCATGGGCCGGGATTGTGCATTCTATTTTCTGTACAGAAACACAACACATCAGCATTCTCCGAACCTCACAGTCCCCACCCACAGCGTCACTGATGACATCATTAGCACTAGCTCACTGCTAGAACAGAAAGGCGCAAAAATAGCATTCCTATTAGAAGATGTAAGAAGCTTCCATAGGTAACGCTGATCGAGTCCACATTATTCCAAGGCCGCCTGCTTCTCACTGCCTTATTGTAGCTTAGTCCATCTGCCGGAGCAAAATCACGAGCTTTCAAGGAACCATAGTGCACTCACTAACCATGACGTGGAGAGGGTCACGTCCCCTTTGTCAAGTGTATGCCATCATCACGTAGCTCCATTTAAATACCATATAACTACTGTTTTTTATTTTAAATTTTTTTATTTATAGGACTAACATCACCACCTACTAACGTGATAAAAAAAATTCACTTTTTACGATATCTGTTCTCTAGCTATTAGAAAGGAGAAGTATCTCTTTACTGACTAACCCTACACTCAGACATGCCCACTCCATTAATTATATGTGATGACTATTCGAATACTAAGGGACTAAAATGTGAGATTCTTCTCATTTCCACAAAGAAAAAAAACACCAAAACGCCAACGCCACGATTTCCCTCACAGTTATACGGCTTCAATGTCAGCGGAAAACAGGTTGTTTTATAGCCTGTATTGTAAGGGTATTTTTAAGTACAGATTGGTTCTGTCCCCTTTAATTCTGTCCTCTCTTATAATATGTTTAATACTCTGTGTAATAGTGTACAAGTTTTACACATTCCTGAGTGATCAGAGACATGCAGGATGCACACTTGGAGGAGGGGTGGTCTGCACTAACAATTAATTGGGATTCCACCAGTAACTTCATCCTAGGTAGGATGTACGGTAAGTATTGATTTGCCCTATCTCTTGTACACCCTGGGGTGTTGGTCATGTGTTATAACTTGGTAGAAAGCCATGGCCGACCAGAGCTCTACCCCATGTTTAGGCTAGTAATGTTTATTTAATTTTTATTATTCTGTATGTGATTTGATCATATATTTAGTCACACTTAGTAAATATATTTATTCACTTGGCCTACGCAAGTTTATTAATTCTCAATTTTTTTGAATTCCCATTACATAGCCATTACAGATACATGAAATAAATGACACAAAAGGAGATATATTAATATATGAAATAAACAATAACATAACCGTAGTCAAAATATTCTCTGCAAACACCAATCAGAATAACTTCACCAAACTACTTAAAAAGAAGCGTAGGGTCCAATTCTTATTGAAGGTGATTTCAGTGATGTCCCTGACGAAGAGACATTAAAGGGGTATTCTCAACACGCCGTTTAATACTTACCTGCTCCCGGCGCGCTGTCCACTTCCTGGTTTCGGCACTCGGCAGGGGGCGGGCTCCATCTTGATTGATGTCTTGTCCCGGCCGGGCCGCACGCTGTACTGAACGCACACGCCGAGGCCGTGCATGCGCCCTGGTGACTTCTTCCTGGCAAGTATACTATACTGGCCAGGAAGAAATCACCATAGCGCATGCGCGGCCTCGGCGTGCGCGTTCAGTACAGCGCGCGGCCGGCCGGGAGAAGATAAGAAGACGTCTGCGCACGCGCGGCCACTGCGATTCCTGAGAAGAGCGGTGGCCGAAACCAGGGGAGACGGAAGACAACAGTCAGGTAAGTATAGGTTTATTTTTTTCTAAGGGGTGGGAATTTGTTAATTAAATATATTTAGAAAAATGATCACTGTTAAATCATTAACAGATTTAACAGTGATCATTAAGATGATACTACCCCTTTAATGCCTAATTATTAAGGAGGGATGCTTACACGTCAGGAGGTGCCATCATGGCACAGAAGACTACATTGTTTCTTCTTAGTAGAAGAGACCTATCCAAAATCATAAATCCTACAACAGCCGTGGATCATTGGGTACTGGTCCGCGCAGTGTGCTGGTGTTAAAGAGGACCTTTCATGGGTCCAAACATAATAAACTAAGTAGCAGAACATGTAGGTGTTAATGCAGGGATGTCCTTGCACTTACTATTATTTCTGGGCGCCGCTCCGTTTCTGGACCGAACTGTATTTCTCCTTTAATACAGCTCAAGAACTGAACCCCTCTTCTATATGGAGCACCCATAAAGCTGTAATGTCTGGTATCTCATCCAAACAGCAGCACAAATAAATTAAACCAAAAAACAATAACAACAAAATGAACAAAACTAGAGGACGAAGATAAATATAATCTAACATGTAGGTCAGCGGGCACACGCGTGTTTTGATCAAAATATATTGGCTGAGCGTCTCGGATTTTATCAGATCAGTCAGGGCATAGTCCGTATGTAATGTTTGCATCTATTGTGTTAGTGCATTATTCTCTGTGATTTTTCTTTATAAATGTTGCCATGTACATCCAGATATTCAGTTATCATATCGTTAAGGATGTTTTGTATCTTTTTCTATGATTTTTTATCAGTTTGTAGTATACTCTTGGAGGAGTGGCATCTTCAAGTGTGAATGTGCTCCTCTTATCTGGGAAGCAGCATTTTTGTACACTTTTGCCCCCGCCTATCCCACAGGCGACCTTGATTAGGTGGTACATATAGCTGTGTGGGCGCCCATGATTAGGTGGTACATATAGCTGTGCGGGCGCCCATGATTAGGTGGTACATATAGCTGTGCGGGCTCCCATGATTAGGTGGTACATATAGCTGTGCGGGCTCCCATGATTAGGTGGTACATATAGCTGTGCGGGCTCCCATGATTAGGTGGTACATATAGCTGTGCGGGCTCCCATGATTAGGTGGTACATATAGCTGTGCGGGCTCCCATGATTAGGTGGTACATATAGCTGTGCGGACTCCCGTGATTAGGTGGTACATACAGTTGTGTTCAAAATAATAGCAGTCAGACATCACTAACCTGATCACTCACTGTTTTTGGTAGAAATGATATTTCTACATGACAAATAATTTACTAGCAGGTGTAGTAGAGTAATAGAAATCCAACAGTCATTACATGCATGCTGCTGATTCTGTGTAATTGAATCACAAATTGAAAGGGACATGTTCAAAATAATAGCAGTGTGGAGTTAAATGAAAAACAAGTGGCAATTATTTTTATATTTAAGGAAGGAAGGCAGCAAATGTTGTACCTGCTGGTTACAGTGCATTTCTCTCAGAAATTCTGAGGAGAATGGGTCATTCCAGACATTGTTCAGAAGAACAGCGTACCTTGATTAAAAAGTTGATTGGAGAGGGGAAAACATATAAAGAAGTGCAGAAAATGATAGGCTGCTCAGCTAAAATGATCGCAAATGCTTTAAAATGGCAACCAAAACATGAAAGACGTGGAAGAAAGCGAAAGACTACTATTCGAATGGACAGAAGAATAGCCAAAATGGCAAAAACTCAGCCAACAATCAGCTCCAGGAAGATGAAAGAAGGTGTAAAGTTCCCTGTGAGTACTGTTACTATTAGAAGATGCCTATGTGATGCCGAGCGATCTGCAAGAAGCCCCCGCAAAGTCCCACTGCTGGAATAAAGACATGTGCTGAAGAGCTTACAATCTGCCAAAGAGCACATTGACGGTCTAAAGAGACATTCTGTGGACTGATGGAAGTAAGATTGTACTTTTTGAGTCTAGTGGCCGGAGACAGTTTGTCAGACGACCCCCAAACACTGAATTCAGCCGCAGTACACTGTGAAGACAGGGAAGCATGGTGGGCAAGCATCATGATATGGGGTTGTGTCTCATACTACGGTGTTGGGCCTATTTATCGCAGACCAGGGATCATGGGTCAGTCTGAATCCATCAGAATACTTGAGGAGGTCATGCTGCCTTATGCTGAAGAGGAAATGCCCTTGAAATTGGGGTCGTTGTCTTGTTGGAACACCCAACACACCAGTAAAACGGGCAACATCTTGGTTCCAGACCAACAAGATTGACGTTATGGAGCGGCCGGCCCAATCCCCAGATCTTAATCCAATAGAAAACTTGTGGGGCGACATCAAAAATGCAGTTTCTGAGGCAAAACCAAGAAATAGAGAAGAACTGTGGAATGTAGTCCAATCATCCTGGGCTGGAGAACCTGGTCACAGGGGCAGAAGGTGGCGACTCCGAGCAGCACAGACGTCCAGCAGGTCTCAGAGACAGCGGTCATACAACTATTAGTGAAGGGATTCAGAGGAAAGAAAATCTTCAGACATTTCTCAGTTTATATAGTGAGTGTTTGAGTTTGTAAAGAAGACGACAAACACTGCTATTTTTTTTTTTACAATCTAATATCCACTTTTCTTCAATTATTTTAGAGGAACAACACAAATTTGATATAGGTTTCTTCATGTTTTGATTTAGAATAGAAGGTGTAGTGTTCCCGATGCATTTGTGTGGATGGAAATAGAAGCTATTAGAAGGATTCTGAGCTTTATTCACTTTTTTTAAACATACTGCTATTATTTTGAACACAACTGTATAGCTGTGCGGGCGCCCACGATAAGGTGGTACATATAGGTGTGTAGGCTCCCGCAAACAACCTTGATTAGGTGGTACATATAGCTGTGCGGGCTCCAATGATTAGGTGGTACATATAGCTGTGTGGGCGCCCATGATTAGGTGGTACATATAGCTATCTGGGTGCCCATGATTAGGTGGTACATATAGCTGTGTGGGTATCCATGAATAGGTGGTACATATAGCTGTGTGGGTATCCATGAATAGGTGGTACATATAGCTGTGTGGGTATCCATGAATAGGTGGTACATATAGCTGTGTGGGCGCCCATGATTAGGTGGTACATATAGCTATGTGGGTGCCCATGATTAGGTGGTACATATAGCTGTGTGGGTGCCCATGATTAGGTGGTACATATAGCTGTGTGGGTGCCCATGAGTAGGTGGCACATATAGCTGTGTAGGTGCCCATGAGTAGGTGGTACATATAGCTATGTGGGTGCCCATGATTAGGTGGTACATATAGCTGTGTGGGTGCCCATGATTAGGTGGTACAAATAGCTGTGTGGGCATCCATGATTAGGTGGTACAAATAGCTGTGTGGGCATCCATGATTAGGTGGTACATATAGCTGTGTGGGCGCCCATGATTAGGTGGTACATACAGCTGTGTGGGCGCCCACCTACCTGCACCCAGGACCACCTGGGCGCAGGTAGGTGGGCACAGATGTGTTTTGATCAGAATATATTGGATAAGAGTTTCAGATTTATCAGATCAGAGTCAGGGCTTAGGGCTCTTTCACATCTGCGTTATAGTCTTCCGGCATAGAGTTCCGTCGTCGGGGCTCTATGCCGGAAGAATACTGATCAGGATTTTCCTAATGCATTCTGAATGGACAGTCCGTCCTTCAGGATGCATCAGGATGTCTTCCGTTCCGGAACGGAACGTTTTTTGGCCGCAGCAAATAGCGCAGCATGCTGCGCTTTTTGCTCCGGCCAAAAATCCGGAACACTTGCCGCAAGGACGAATCCGGAATGAATGCCCATTGAAAGGCATTGATCCGGATCCGGCCTTAAGCTAAACGTCGTTTCGGCGCATTGCCGGATGCGACGTTTAGCTTTTTCTGAATGGTTACCATGGCTGCTGGGATGCTAAAGTCCCGGCAGCCATGGTAAAGTGCAGTGGGGAGCGGGGAGCGGGGAGCAGCATACTTACCATCCGTGCGGCTCCCGGGGCGCTCCAGAGTGACGTCAGGGCGCCCCAAGCGCATGGATCACGTGATCGCATGGACACGTCATCCATGCGCATGGGGCGCTCTGACGTCATTCTGGAGCGCCCCGGGAGCCGCACGGATGGTAAGTATACCGCTCCCCCGCTCCCCACTACTACTATGGCAACCAGGACTTTAATAGCGTCCTGGCTGCCATAGTAACACTGAAAGCATTTTGAAGACGGATCCGTCTTCAAATGCTTTCAGTACACTTGCGTTTTTCCGGATCCGGCGTGTAATTCCGGCAAGTGGAGTACACGCCGGATCCGGACAACGCAAGTGCGAAAGAGGCCTTAGTCCCCGAGCTCCTTTTGAAACCTTAATATGCAAAATAACTGTGGAGCCCCAATTATGGGTCTTCAACACAGAGAGAGACAGATATCCTTCAAAGGAAGGAAAACCGAGCAAAGGAGTGTCTCCATTACAGAGATCACTAGATCCCGGGATCTTGACATAGAGGCCACTTAATATGGTGAATCTGGTGATCCCCTTTGCTTGATTTTCCTTCCTTTGAAGGATATCTGGCTCTCTCTGTGTTGAAGACCCATAACTGGGGCTCCACAGTTATTTTGCATATTACTGTTTCCCAGGGAGCATTGCATTTTGGATTGCCGTGTTGAGATCAGCTTTTTTGGTATCCTTAAGATCAGCTATTGTTTTGTTTTACTTGAGAAACCTTGGCGCGGTGCTGGGGCTCAGACATGTCCTCCACAGTAGGATATGTTGGCTAATCTCTCAATTTTACATCAGTATGAGGGTTTAGTAAGACCACATGTGCATTATTTTCCGTGATTTTTTTCTTTATAAATGTACATATTCAGTTATAATATCGTGCAGGATGTTTTGTATCTGTTTCCGTAATTTTTTTTTTGCGTTAAATAATCCAAAAAATAAATAAAAATCAAGCCTCAAGAAGTAGTATCTAAATTTAAAGAGTTTTTGTCACTTCTGCAAGTGGCATTTATCATGAAGAGGAAATTATTACAAGGCCCTTCCTAATGTCTTGTAATTTTCCATATTGCACCCTTTGCTGGCTGGATTCATTTTTCCATCACATTATATACAGCTCATTTCCATGGTTATGACCACCATGCAATCCAGCAGTGGAAGTCGTGCTTGCACACTATGGGAAAAGGTGCCAGCCTCTCTGGTGGCCGGGATCGTGCAAGCTCACATAGGCTGATGCCGTTTCCTATATTGTGCAAGCACGACCACCACTGATGGATTGCAGGGTGGTCTGTAACCATGGAAACGAGCAGTGTATAATGTGATAGAAAAATTTATAAAGCCAGAAAAGGAGGCAATCCGTTAGCAAGTGCCTTGTTTTAACTTTGTCTACACGATAAATGCCATTTGCTGACGTGAGACAACCCCTTTAAAGAATATTACTCATCTTTATACAATTTAAGACAATAGACATGAACTACAACCTTTTATCTCAAACATTTACACATTTCTAGAAACATTAAATCTAACAGAAGTATCATCAGACCAAAACAGAACTCTAAACTCTCCCTTCACCTAAACCAAAAAAATAAATAAATAGAAGAAATTAAAACCTTGAAATTAGACAAATCACCGAGACCTGATGGCCTTACTAAGATTATTATAAACACACCAAACTTAAAAAGGACCTGTCGCCAAAATAAAGCAATGCAATCTGAAAGCACCATGATATAGAGAAAAGGTGCTGTGTGGATGTACAGAAGAAGTGTTATCAGTGACTGACGGCTATCAGTCCAGGAAGAGGTGATATCAGTGACAGCTATCAGTACAGGAGGAGGTGTTATCAGTGACAGCTATCAGTACAGGAGGAGGTGGTATCAGTGACAGCTATCAGTACAGGAGGAGGTGTTATCAGTGACAGCTATCAGTACAGGAGGAGGTATCAGTGACAGCTATCAGTACAGGAGGAGGTGGTATCAGTGACAGCTATCAGTACAGGAGGAGGGGTTATCAGTGACAGCTATCAGTACAGGAGGAGGGGTTATCAGTGACAGCTATCAGTACAGGAGGAGGTGTTATCAGTGACAGCTATCAGTACAGGAGGAGGTGGTATCAGTGACAGCTATCAGTACAGGAGGAGGTGGTATCAGTGACAGCTATCAGTACAGGAGGAGGTGGTATCAGTGACAGCTATCAGTACAGGAGGAGGTGGTATCAGTGACAGCTATCAGTACAGGAGGAGGTGGTATCAGTGACAGCTATCAGTACAGGAGGAGGTGGTATCAGTGACAGCTATCAGTACAGGAGGAGGTGGTATCAGTGACAGCTATCAGTACAGGAGGAGGTGGTATCAGTGACAGCTATCAGTACAGGAGGAGGAGTTATCAGTGACGGCTATCAGTACAGGAGGAGGTGGTATCAGTGACAGCTATCAGTACAGGAGGAGGTGATATCAGTGACAGCTATCAGTACAGGAGGAGATGTTATCAGTGACAGCTATCAGTACAGGAGGAGGTGGTATCAGTGACAGCTATCAGTACAGGAGGAGGTGTTATCAGTGACAGCTATCAGTACAGGAGGAGGTGTCATCAGTGACAGCTATCAGTACAGGAGGAGGTGTTATCAGTGACAGCTATCAGTACAGGAGGAGGTGTTATCAGTGACAGCTATCAGTACAGGAGGAGGAGGTATCAGTGACAGCTATCAGTACATGAGGAGGTGGTATCAGTGACAGCTATCAGTACAGGAGGAGGTGTTATCAGTGACAGCTATCAGTACAGGAGGAGGAGGTATCAGTGACAGCTATCAGTACAGGAGGAGGAGTTATCAGTGACAGCTATCAGTACAGGAGGAGGTGGTATCAGTGACAGCTATCAGTACAGGAGGAGGAGTTATCAGTGACAGCTATCAGTACAGGAGGAGGAGGTATCAGTGACAGCTATCAGTACAGGAGGAGGTGTTATCAGTGACAGCTATCAGTACAGGAGGAGGAATCAGTGACAGCTATCAGTACAGGAGGAGGTGTTATCAGTGACAGCTATCAGTACAGGAGGAGGTGGTATCAGTGACAGCTATCAGTACAGGAGGAGGTGTTATCAGTGACAGCTATCAGTACAGGAGGAGGTGGTATCAGTGACAGCTATCAGTACAGGAGGAGGAGGTATCAGTGACAGCTATCAGTACAGGAGGAGGTGGTATCAGTGACAGCTATCAGTACAGGAGGAGGTGTTATCAGTGACAGCTATCAGTACAGGAGGAGGTGTTATCAGTGACAGCTATCAGTACAGGAGGAGGAGTTATCAGTGACAGCTATCAGTACAGGAGGAGGTGGTATCAGTGACAGCTATCAGTACAGGAGGAGGTGTTATTAGTGACAGCTATCAGTACAGGAGGAGGTGATATCAGTGACAGCTATCAGTACAGGAGGAGGTGTTATCAGTGACAGCTATCAGTACAGGAGGAGGAGGTATCAGTGACAGCTATCAGTACAGGAGGAGGTGTTATCAGTGACAGCTATCAGTACAGGAGGAGGAGTTATCAGTGACAGCTATCAGTAGAGGAGGAGGTGTTATCAGTGACAGCTATCAGTACAGGAGGAGGTGGTATCAGTGACAGCTATCAGTACAGGAGGAGGTGTTATCAGTGACAGCTATCAGTACAGGAGGAGGTGTTATCAGTGACGGCTATCAGTACAGGAGGAGGTGATATCAGTGACAGCTATCAGTACAGGAGGAGGTGTTATCAGTGACAGCTATCAGTACAGGAGGTGGTATCAGTGACAGCTATCAGTACAGGAGGAGGTGTTATCAGTGACAGCTATCAGTACAGGAGGAGGTGTTATCAGTGACAGCTATCAGTACAGGAGGAGGTGGTATCAGTGACAGCTATCAGTACAGGAGGTGGTATCAGTGACAGCTATCAGTACAGGAGGAGGTGATATCAGTGACAGCTATCAGTACAGGAGGAGGTGTTATCAGTGACAGCTATCAGTACAGGAGGAGGTGTTATCAGTGACAGCTATCAGTACAGGAGGAGGTGTTATCAGTGACAGCTATCAGTACAGGAGGAGGTGTTATCAGTGACAGCTATCAGTACAGGAGGAGGTGTTATCAGTGACAGCTATCAGTACAGGAGGAGGAGGTATCAGTGACAGCTATCAGTACAGGAGGAGGTGGTATCAGTGACAGCTATCAGTACAGGAGGAGGTGTTATCAGTGACAGCTATCAGTACAGGAGGAGGTGTTATCAGTGACAGCTATCAGTACAGGAGGAGGTGTTATCAGTGACGGCTATCAGTACAGGAGGAGGTGATATCAGTGACAGCTATCAGTACAGGAAGAGGTGTTATCAGTGACAGCTATCAGTACAGGAGGAGGTATCAGTGACAGCTATCAGTACAGGAGGAGGTGTTATCAGTGACAGCTATCAGTACAGGAGGAGGTGGTATCAGTGACAGCTATCAGTACAGGAGGAGGTGATATCAGTGACAGCTATCAGTACAGGAGGAGGTGTTATCAGTGACAGCTATCAGTACAGGAGGAGGTGGTATCAGTGACAGCTATCAGTACAGGAGGAGGTGGTATCAGTGACAGCTATCAGTACAGGAGGAGGTGGTATCAGTGACAGCTATCAGTACAGGAGGAGGTGTTATCAGTGACAGCTATCAGTACAGGAGGAGGTGGTATCAGTGACAGCTATCAGTACAGGAGGAGGTGTTATCAGTGACAGCTATCAGTACAGGAGGAGGTGGTATCAGTGACAGCTATCAGTACAGGAGGAGGTGTTATCAGTGACAGCTATCAGTACAGGAGGAGGTGATATCAGTGACAGCTATCAGTACAGGAGGAGTTATCAGTGACAGCTATCAGTACAGGAGGAGGTGATATCAGTGACAGCTATCAGTACAGGAGGAGGTGGTATCAGTGACAGCTATCAGTACAGGAGGAGGTGTTATCAGTGACAGCTATCAGTACAGGAGGAGGTGATATCAGTGACAGCTATCAGTACAGGAGGAGGTGGTATCAGTGACAGCTATCAGTACAGGAGGAGGTGTTATCAGTGACAGCTATCAGTACAGGAGGAGGTGATATCAGTGACAGCTATCAGTACAGGAGGAGGTGTTATCAGTGACAGCTATCAGTACAGGAGGAGGTATCAGTGACAGCTATCAGTACAGGAGGAGGTGTTATCAGTGACAGCTATCAGTACAGGAGGAGGAGTTATCAGTGACAGCCATCAGTACAGGAGGAGGTATCAGTGACAGCTATCAGTACAGGAGGAGGTGTTATCAGTGACAGCTATCAGTACAGGAGGAGGTGATATCAGTGACAGCTATCAGTACAGGAGGAGGTATCAGTGACAGCTATCAGTACAGGAGGAGGTGTTATCAGTGACAGCTATCAGTACAGGAGGAGGTATCAGTGACAGCTATCAGTACAGGAGGAGGTGTTATCAGTGACAGCTATCAGTACAGGAGGAGTTATCAGTGACAGCTATCAGTACAGGAGGAGGTGATATCAGTGACAGCTATCAGTACAGGAGGAGGTGTTATCAGTGACAGCTATCAGTACAGGAGGAGGTGTTATCAGTGACAGCTATCAGTACAGGAGGAGGAGTTATCAGTGACAGCTATCAGTACAGGAGGAGGTGATATCAGTGACAGCTATCAGTACAGGAGGAGGTGGTATCAGTGACAGCTATCAGTACAGGAGGAGGTGTTATCAGTGACAGCTATCAGTACAGGAGGAGGTGGTATCAGTGACAGCTATCAGTACAGGAGGAGGAGTTATCAGTGACAGCTATCAGTACAGGAGGAGGTGTTATCAGTGACAGCTATCAGTACAGGAGGAGGTGGTATCAGTGACAGCTATCAGTACAGGAGGAGGAGTTATCAGTGACAGCTATCAGTACAGGAGGAGGTGTTATCAGTGACAGCTATCAGTACAGGAGGAGGTGTTATCAGTGACAGCTATCAGTACAGGGGGAGGTGGTATCAGTGACAGCTATCAGTACAGGAGGAGATGTTATCAGTGACAGCTATCAGTACAGGAGGAGGTGATATCAGTGACAGCTATCAGTACAGGAGGAGGAGGTATCAGTGACAGCTATCAGTACAGAAGGAGGTGATATCAGTGACAGCTATCAGTACAGGAGGAGGTGTTATCAGTGACAGCTATCAGTACAGGAGGAGGAGGTATCAGTGACAGCTATCAGTACAGGAGGAGGAGGTATCAGTGACAGCTATCAGTACAGGAGGAGGTGGTATCAGTGACAGCTATCAGTACAGGAGGAGGTGTTATCAGTGACAGCTATCAGTACAGGGGGAGGTGGTATCAGTGACAGCTATCAGTACAGGAGGAGGTGTTATCAGTGACAGCTATCAGTACAGGAGGTGGTATCAGTGACAGCTATCAGTACAGGAGGAGGTGGTATCAGTGACAGCTATCAGTACAGGAGGAGGTGTTATCAGTGACAGCTATCAGTACAGGAGGAGGTGTTATCAGTGACAGCTATCAGTACAGGGGGAGGTGGTATCAGTGACAGCTCTCAGTACAGGAGGAGGTGTTATCAGTGACAGCTATCAGTACAGGAGGAGGTGGTATCAGTGACAGCTATCAGTACAGGAGGAGGTGTTATCAGTGACAGCTATCAGTACAGGAGGAGGGTATCAGTGACAGCTATCAGTACAGGAGGAGGTGGTATCAGTGACAGCTATCAGTACAGGAGGAGGTGGTATCAGTGACAGCTATCAGTACAGGAGGAGGTGGTATCAGTGACAGCTATCAGTACAGGAGGAGGTGTTATCAGTGACAGCTATCAGTACAGGAGGAGGTGTTATCAGTGACAGCTATCAGTACAGGAGGAGGTGTTATCAGTGACAGCTATCAGTACAGGAGGAGGTGGTATCAGTGACAGCTATCAGTACAGGAGGAGGTGTTATCAGTGACAGCTATCAGTACAGGAGGAGGTGGTATCAGTGACAGCTATCAGTACAGGGGGAGGTGGTATCAGTGACAGCTATCAGTACAGGAGGAGGTGTTATCAGTGACAGCTATCAGTACAGGAGGAGGTGGTATCAGTGACAGCTATCAGTACAGGAGGAGGAGTTATCAGTGACAGCTATCAGTACAGGAGGAGGTGTTATCAGTGACAGCTATCAGTACAGGAGGAGGTGTTATCAGTGACAGCTATCAGTACAGGGGGAGGTGGTATCAGTGACAGCTATCAGTACAGGAGGAGATGTTATCAGTGACAGCTATCAGTACAGGAGGAGGTGATATCAGTGACAGCTATCAGTACAGGAGGAGGAGGTATCAGTGACAGCTATCAGTACAGAAGGAGGTGATATCAGTGACAGCTATCAGTACAGGAGGAGGTGTTATCAGTGACAGCTATCAGTACAGGAGGAGGAGGTATCAGTGACAGCTATCAGTACAGGAGGAGGAGGTATCAGTGACAGCTATCAGTACAGGAGGAGGTGGTATCAGTGACAGCTATCAGTACAGGAGGAGGTGTTATCAGTGACAGCTATCAGTACAGGGGGAGGTGGTATCAGTGACAGCTATCAGTACAGGAGGAGGTGTTATCAGTGACAGCTATCAGTACAGGAGGTGGTATCAGTGACAGCTATCAGTACAGGAGGAGGTGGTATCAGTGACAGCTATCAGTACAGGAGGAGGTGTTATCAGTGACAGCTATCAGTACAGGAGGAGGTGTTATCAGTGACAGCTATCAGTACAGGGGGAGGTGGTATCAGTGACAGCTATCAGTACAGGAGGAGGTGTTATCAGTGACAGCTATCAGTACAGGAGGAGGTGGTATCAGTGACAGCTATCAGTACAGGAGGAGGTGTTATCAGTGACAGCTATCAGTACAGGAGGAGGAGGTATCAGTGACAGCTATCAGTACAGGAGGAGGTGGTATCAGTGACAGCTATCAGTACAGGAGGAGGTGGTATCAGTGACAGCTATCAGTACAGGAGGAGGTGTTATCAGTGACAGCTATCAGTACAGGAGGAGGTGTTATCAGTGACAGCTATCAGTACAGGAGGAGGTGTTATCAGTGACAGCTATCAGTACAGGAGGAGGTGGTATCAGTGACAGCTATCAGTACAGGAGGAGGTGTTATCAGTGACAGCTATCAGTACAGGAGGAGGTGGTATCAGTGACAGCTATCAGTACAGGAGGAGGAGTTATCAGTGACAGCTATCAGTACAGGAGGAGGAGTTATCAGTGACAGCTATCAGTACAGGAGGAGGTGTTATCAGTGACAGCTATCAGTACAGGAGGAGGTGTTATCAGTGACAGCTATCAGTACAGGAGGAGGTGTTATCAGTGACAGCTATCAGTACAGGAGGAGGTGTTATCAGTGACAGCTATCAGTACAGGAGGAGGTGGTATCAGTGACAGCTATCAGTACAGGAGGAGGTGGTATCAGTGACTGACGGCCGTATCTTTAAGAACAGTTATACCCACAATGCTGTCAATCACTGAAACTCTCCCTCCTGTACAGATTCTGTTCACAGAAGGTAGAAAAAGCAGATGTAAAAATGTATAAATGACAGGTTTTTCTGCATCTTTTGCTATATATTTATACATCTCTTATCTGCTACACCCTAACACGCTGCCTGCAGACTACATGGTGACAGGTTCTCTTTATATATGATCTGCTCAGCTCCTCCTGCTCTATAACACGCTGCCTGCAGACTATTAAGAGAAGCTGTCACCATGTAATCTGCTCAGCTCTTCCTGGAGATTACACTGTGACCGGTCCAACACTAAACTGACCCTTGCAGATGCAGGTAAAGCATTGACAGTTCATCTGAATCTGTTTTTCAAGAATTTGGTTTCTCAGGATTTTTTAAAAAAAGGGGTATTCCCATCCTGCCCCCAATGTCCAATAGGTGCGGGTCCCACCTCTAGAATAGAGCCAGAAAAGCACCCGGGGGTGCTCTGCACATAAGCGGACGCCCTCCATTAATTTCTACGGGACTGCTGAAAACAGCCGAGGAATGGTTAGCGCACCGCCGCCACTGCTCCATTCACTTCTATGGGGCTTACGGAAGTAGCTGCACCAGACCTCGGCTATTTTCAGCAGTCCCATTGAAATGCCACTCATACTCCATTATAAGTATAAGTGTGGGACGCCGCAGCTATCAGACATGGGGGGCATATCCTAGCAATATGCCCCTCAATGTCCAAGATGGGAATACCCCTTTAACTCTGTTCTAATCTCACAGATAGAATCTACTGGTCAACAGTACAAGAAAGGGACGCCTACGACCTCCTACGATAATGGACGCACTCGCAGATCTGAAATAAATAAATAAAAAATCACTAATCTCATCACTAAACCCTAAAAAAACTTTTTTTATTTTGGAGGCATTAGTTTTTATTGAAATACCATCAAGTATTCATAAGGCAGCATGTGATTTACAGGTATCATGGTAGTCTTCTCAATTATACAGATTACATCAAAATGCCACAGAAATGAAAAGACATAGAAAACTGTCTAATAACCTGAGGGAATAGAGATGTCAATTCTTACATAAATTGTAGTCTTTGCTAACTAATATGGCATTTATCGGACAATACTGCGCATCTGATTAAGAGATCGTGCAATCAAAGGGGTTTATGAAAAATAGAAGTGATCCAAACTTCCCATCTAGACTGACATTGACGTGACGCGTAGAAAGCCGAGGCGGACATCCTTTCGTACCAGTATTGTTCATTAATGGACTGTAGAATGTTTGAGAAATGTGTATGGGCGTTCTTGTTTTCCAATTGGCCGCAATTTTTTGTCGCATAGCGATGCATGCATGAGAAACTATAGTAGAATGGAAAAAGAAGAACTGTTCTTTACCAAGGGATAGAAGAACTAAAGCCGGGTCTGAGACAATTTGGAATTGGCATATATCGGATAATATAAAAAGCAATAATTGCTCTTACTTGAAATCCATGACGGCACCCATGCGACTAGGGCCTCTCATCCAGGACAGGAAACCTGAAGAGATAAAATGGTTCACACCCCCACCACACCTCAGTGAATATATATAACCGACCTATATTAGGGAGGGAATTTTTGGGGTGCATGGGTTTCATGGGTTTCAAGAAAAACAATTACCAGTAAGAGCAATCATTGTTTTCCCCTCACCCATGACGGCACCCATACGAGACTAAACTATAAGACAAAGAAAAATTAGGGAGGGGACTACAGCTTGTAGCACTTTCCTCCCAAAGGCCGCGTCTGTAATGTCTAAAAAAAAAGTATGGGGAGAGCTCCAAGTAGCGGCTCTACAAATCTGGGCCAAATAAGCATCTGCCTAAGAGGTCGCAATGCCCCTGGTAGAATGAGCCCCGAACCCCAAAGGAGGAGGCAGGCTAATGGAAGAATAGGCAAGAGAAATAGCATTCTTTACCCATCTAGCAATAACACTAGTGGAAACTTTGTGGCCCCTACACTTTCCCTGAAACTGAATAAGAAGATTTTCATCTACCCTCCAAGGTGACGTGGAATCTAGGTAAAACACTAGACACCTCCTGACATCTAGGCAATGACATTTTCTTCTAACGTATTGACTGGATCTGGGCAAAAAGAGGGTAGGATCACATCTTGACTTCTGGGAAAATCTGAGACCACCTTCGGCTGGAAAGATGGAATTGATCTAATGATCACTTTATCCTCCAAAATCGTGGTATAGGCAGGGAAGGAAGAAAGAGCTTGAATCTCAGATACCCATCTAGCCGAGGTTATTGCTAGAAAGAAGGCCATTTTAAAAGAAAGCCTATTGATAGAGATTTCGCTTAATGGTTCAAACGGCTTCTGAGATAGGGCCGAAAGAACAGCATTCAAATTCCAGGGAGGAGACAATGGTCTTAAGGAAGGATGTAACCTGGAGGCTGCTGACAAGAATATTTTAATCCATGGATGATCAGATAACCTATAAAATCAAAAGAAATAACTCAGAGCAGCTACCTGAATCTTTAGTGAGGAAGCCTTAAGATTCCCATCTAGCCGTGCTTGTAAAAAATATAGTATCCTTGGTATTTCTAGAGGATTTAAAAAGGCATCTGGGTTCTGACCTAGGAAGGTAGAAAAAAAATATTCAAAATGTTATAATATTTTTTAGAGGTAACCACCTTCCTACTTTTTAGCAAGGTGGAAACCACATTGTCCGACAATACTCTTCCCGACCAGACTTCCCTTTCAAAATCCATGCTAAAAGATTAAGGACTTCTGGGCTGGGATGAACTAGCGGACTCTGGTAAAGAAGATCCTCTCTCAATGGTACAGACCATGGAGGGTGTACTGCCTACATCAGAAGATTTGAATACCAGGACCTCTTGGGCCACTTAGGAGCTATCAGAATAACCAAGGCTTCTTCTCTCTCTATTTTCTTTAATACTTGTTGGATAAGGCAAAATGGAGGGAAGGCATAGCCTAATTCTTGGCTCCAGTCCTGTACTAACCCGTCCACTGCTGATAGGCTGTCCAAATGACTGAGGGAGAAAAAATGTTCTACCTTCCCGTTCGCTCTTGAGGCGAAAAAGGCCACTGTCAGAAGACCGTACTTCTGGACTATCTGCAAAAATATTTCTTTGTTCAGACACCATTCTCCCTGTTTTATGGAAACTCGACTGAGGAAGTCCGCTATAACATTCTCCTTCCCTTTCAGATGTACCGCTGAAAGAAAAAGCATTCTTCTTTCTGCTATGCAAAAGATCTCCTGGCATAGATGTAGGAGGAAAGAGACTCTCATTCCGTCCGCCTTGACAGTTTATGTAGGCCACCACTGTTGAATTGTCCAAATAAAACACAATCTTCCTGTTTGTTTGTTTTTCCGGAAGAGCCACAGTCAGTGCCATCTTTACTGCTTTTAACTCCTTGAAATTGGAGGATGCTTTTCTCGTACTCAGATCCCACCTCCCTTGCCAGTATCTCTTCTGGGAGTGGGCTCCCCAACCCCAAGGGCTGGCGTCTGTGTTAATTATGGTCTGGTCTGGAAATATCCATGGAACTCCTGCTGATAGATGTTTAGGTACCATCCACCACAACAGAGAGCATCTTGCCTTTGAGGAAAGGTGGAATTTTTGATCCAAGGAATAAGGGGAGCCGTCCCACAATTTTAAGATGTCTGCTTGAAGATCTCTGCAGTGGATCTGTGCATAAGGTACTGCTGGGATTGCTGATGTCATCTGCCCTAGTACCGCCATTGCTTCCCTGAAAGTACACTGGTAGGACAGGAAGACTGACCATATTTGTTATATAATCGACTCTCACCTTGGAGTTGGAAGAAAACTTTTTTGTAAACAGGAGTCCAACTGAATCCCCCCAAAAAACACAAACTTGAGAAGGAATCAGATTTGATTTTTTCCAATTGATTATCCATCCTAGATTTTCTAAAGTGGAGCAGGGGAATTTCATATCTTTTTCTAGCCCTTATTTTGACTGAGAGACTATCAAAAAATCGTCCAGATAGGGCACCAGAATAATTCCTGACTGTCCTGAAAAAGCCGCTAACTCCACTACCACTTTGGTGAAGACTCTTGGAGCTTGCGCTACACCGAAGGGAAGCGCTCTGTATTGAAGATGCAGCAACTTCCCCTAAACCCAGACTGCTGTTCTTAAAAACTTTTGGGAGGAGGAGTGGTTTGGAACATGGTAATACGCATCCACCAGATCCAGGCTTGCCATCCAGTAATCCTGGAACGGGGACCTGTTCAGTTTCTTCATTCTTCTTCTTGTCAGAGGCTCTCTCTAAGATGTCATCAAGAGAGGAACCAACAATTTTTTAGCTATTTTAGCTACAGGGGCATCTACAGAAGGAGCTCTGTCCCATACGCCTGCCCCTGACTCTTCAAATGGATATTTTCTCTTAACATAATAAAAAAAATTCTGTCAGGGTTTTTTTTCATTCTTTCTTAATCAGTGCTTCTATGTTCTTATGAACTGAGAAAACTATGGCGTTTAGGGCCAAGGCCCACAAGAATCCTCCACATTCTTTATGTTTAGTTTTGCCGGAAGATTTTTTAGGTGTTTTTGCTACCTACAAAAAAGCAAACAACACCCATCTTTATTAGGAGAGGATCAATCTCACCAATTCGTAGAGTCAAGCTTTCCCACTCCTCAGGTCCAATACCGAGCTTGTGGGCCTCGAAGGTTCCAAGGGATCGGCGCATCCAACGTCACCTGGTTCCGACATGTTTCGTGGAGGCTCCAGGTCCTGCACAGCACTGTGTGCGCACCAAGGCTGGCTGTCCCCTCCTGCTGCCGACTTATTACATGCCTCAGCTCCTTTTAACACCAGGCCCAAAAAACACCTCATCCATAGGCAGGTAAGCCCTCCTCCTTAGGTCAGTGCTGCTGAAAACCGCCTCAATGCGGCGGAAGAAGTCGCCCCGGCGCATGTGCGGAGCGCATTGGGATCACGCACCGCTATTTTGGAAATGGGACACCGGCCACCGCACTACTATGGACCGGGAGCCGCCTGAACACAGCCACAGCGACTCCTCAATAAGGCTTGGGTGGAGGCAGGAAGCAGGACAGATTTAGGCGACGGCTCCCCCAGAAGACGTACGCCGCCGGGAATAGGTCCCGTTACGGTGTTGTAGACCCGGACCTTCCCCAGCCTAAAAAATAAAATAAAAAATTATAATTATAATTTTTTAAAAAATACAAAAAGAGGGAATTCCTCAGGTACCTCTTATCCAGAGGACAGGAAACCTGAACTGAGGTGTGGTGGGGGTGTGAACCATTTTATCTCTTCAGGTTTCCTGACCTGGATGGGAGGTCCAAGTCACATGGGTGCTGTCATGGGTGAGGGAAATAAATCTGGTGCCAAACTTTCTTTATTAATCCACATTCCCACCACACATGCATATATAAACCAATTCCACTGTTACATCTTCATCACACTTCTGATGTGTTGGGGAAAATACGTGACAGGCGGCACGGTGTGAGGTACCATCTATAGAATACTTTTCAATGAGTTTCAAAGTGGGATATACACTTAGAAAATCTGTGAACAGAGGTAAGAGCAGATTGCCACTGATCATCAGTAAAGCTTTGATTTACATCATGGTGCCAGTGGTCTTTAATTTTCCCCAATTTGTGCCCTTCCTCCATTAGCAAATTTCTGTAGCAGAAGAATATGCTGTGGGAATTGGAGTTAGGATTGGAGATCCATAGCCTTAATAAAAAGAAAAATTTGAGGATTGAGCAATGCGAATCAACCCAGAGCTAAGTGTATGTCTAAGCTGCATATACTGGAAGTACTCTGAGGATGGCAGGTTATGGCAGATCTTTCAAGAAGTGGAGGCCTTTTTTGGACCTGGGTTATGCTGAGAAGTTAGGACCAAACAACTGAACAATAGATATCAATGAATTCTATGGTGTCAAAACATCTATGGATCGGGGATGTTAAGTATGGAAAATTGTTGTGGAACTCAAAATATAAAATGGAACATAAGAAAGTGCGAATGCTGTGTCCCCTTAAAAGGCCAAGCTCAATCTGAACCCATTATTTAGAGACATCTCCAATCCACAATTGTTTCAGTTGGGCCAGTATCACAGATTTATAGTATAAAGACAGAGATGGGCAGTTCACCCTACCCTGATGAATATGGGAAAACAGGATGTCCGCCTTGACCCTCGGTCTCTTCCCACCCCACTCAAACCGCAGAAGTAAGTTTTGCAAGGTTTGGATATAGGAGATTGAGATAAATACTGGTACATTTCTAAAAATTTATAGGATCTTTGGCCAAAGCAATCCTCCCAACCATCACATGCCAAACAACCTCAAGGAGGATATTTTATTCTTAACTAATGTGAGATAGTTAGTTTGGAAAATGTGAATGGTGGATAAGAGAGCACTATTCCCAAGTATGTTTTGGTCTATATTCATCGGTAATATTTGTGATTTGTTCACATTAATTTCCTAATAGGAGGCTTCGCTAAAGCAATTAATAATACAACTGGCTGCAATCAAAGATTGGGAAGGATTGGATAAGACCAAAATAGTGTCATCTGCAAATAGACCAGTTTTATTAGTAACGTCTTGGGATTTAATCCCAGTGATCTTGGGTGAGCTTCGAATGCTTTCCGCTAGGGGTTCCATAATCATAGCGAAAAATGAGAGGGGACGTGGGACACCCTTGTCGGGTTCCATTTGTAATGTCAAATCTAGAGGATAGAAAGCCCGAAGTATACACTTTCGCAATGGGGAAAGAATAAAGAGTTAGGATGGCTACAAAGAAGCTTTCTTGAAATCAAAATTTTAATAAAGTAGCTCTCAGAAAGCCCCAATGAACCCTGTCGAACGCCTTCTCCGCATCCAAAGATAGGAGCAGAGAAGGCTTTCCACGTATCCATATTATTTTATATCCAGGAGGTATAAATATTCTGGTACTGTAAGGTGTCTGTCTATTTTTCACAAATACAACCTGGTCATTATTTATTAAAGTAGGAAAAATATCTACCAATCTATTGGCCAATAATTTAGAAAAGATCTTGAGATCGGAATTGAGTAATGATATGGGGCGGAATTTTGCTGGAGTGTCGGGAGGTTTGCCTGCTTTGGGAAGTGTGACTATTAGGGCTAAGAAAATTTCCTTGGGCATGGGATTGCCTCCAAAGAATTGCTGGAAACATCTCTGCAGGTATGGACAGAAGATCAGGGAAAATGTCTCATTGGTGAACCCGTCTGGCCCTGGTGATTTTTTTAGTTTGAGAGAGGTTATTACTTGAGTGATTTCATAAATATGGATAACTGCGTTTAATATACCCAATTGTTCTGACAATAATTGGGGGAAGAGAGATTTTATTCAGGAAGGTGTTAATTATCTCTTCAGTAGGGTGAGGAGTATCAGCGTCTAGGGTGAGACTATACAATTTAGAGTAGTACATTTCAGCTATTTCTTGTGGATTCATAATTTTCTTACCTGCTCTGCCATATAAAAAGGGGATCCTAGATTTGGCAGATTTAGCCTTAATCCTGTTTGCTAAAAGATTTATTAGCTCTGTTTCTGCAATAGAAATACATGGATTTGGATTTGAAGAGGTAGAGCTCAAATCTGGATTGCATGGAGCTCATATCTTAAATTTTTCAATTGGGTTGCTAAGGTAATTTTGTTTGTCGTGCTCTACTTGTCTAATCTAGCCTATGAGTAGTTCGATCTTTTGGATTGCTCTCTCTTTTCCAAAGCAGAGTATTTTGTAAAGATACCCCTCGTGACCACTTTGTGAGCGCACCACATCCTGGACAAGGAGACATCAGATCAGTTATTAGGAGTAAAATATTCCGGCAGAGCGGTGCGAAATAGTGTTAAGTATTCAGAGTTATTCAATCTCCACAGGGCTCGCGAGGGAGAGTATTGTAGGCTAATGAGTATAGAGGTAGGGGCATGGTCGGCCTAAAATCTGATAAAATTATATTTTGTAGTAGTCTTTTATCCACTAATACCATATCTATGCGGGAGAATGAGTTATGGGGGCTTGAGAAAAAAGTCAAGTCTTTTTCAGACGCATGGAATATGCGCCATGGGTCAGAAATCTCCTCTCTGTCCTTACTGTCCACTAGTGTCTTGTCAATCGTAGGGTAAATAACTTTATTATAGTCGCCGCAGAGTATTAAAAACCCCTGTCTTATGGCGTCAGTTTGTTTTAGAAGCGGTGAAGGAAGTGAAGCTGTGATTTATTAGGTGCATATATGGATGCTATAGTGTAAAGCGGACTATTGATTAGACAATGAGAATGTCTTGGCTGTCTGTAGTAGTAGATAGAAGTTTAAAAGAGACCATATCTTTAATGGCTAGAATCACCCCTGCTTGTTTCTTTTCAGGGTGGGAGTGAAAAATATGAGGAAAGCGCCTATTTTGAATCCTGAAACTAACTTTATGGGCACCTAGAATGTCACAATGTAAGCCAGATACTTCTTTCTAGAAGCATGCTCTTTTGAAAGGGCTGTTCAACCCTTTGACATTTAGGGATGAGATCTTTAATGCTGTATCAGGTACCTAAGAACGCGCCCATTAACCCCTGTAATGCCATACAAAATGTACAATGCTACATAGAACAATAGAGTGCAAAGATGCGTCAGTAAATCAGAAGAGAGTAATGACATGTCACCCTCAAAACAAAACAGAATAAACAAGGAAAGTAAAACTTTTAAGAAACTGTACACAGTCTCTAGTACAGTGGTGTCAAACCTTTTAGAGACCGAGTGCATAAAACTGTAACCCAAAACCCACTTATTTATCACAAAGTGGCAACACGGCAATTTAACCTGAATACTACAGTCCAGTATAAAGTACATGGAAGATACACTATCATTTAGCTATAATATCCTGCCTACATTCAGTGCGCTGCCTGTGCTGTTCATACTGTGCCCTGCGCTGATGAATGGCAGGAAAAGTCTAAGGCATATTAGTACACCATAGACTTTTTCCAGGGCGCGGGTGCCCATAGAGAGGGCTCTGAGTGCCGCCTCTGGACCCGTGCCATAGGTTCGCCATCACTGTACTAGTAGATCGCCAAACCCAGTCACAATTGCCATGTGTAGGGTTGGAGAGAGGGGGGGGGGGGGGGAGATCCAGTTCGCTATGTAAAAACAACTACATCAGCTAAGAAAAAGGAGAACAAAAATAGCAAAAACTAAAAAAATAAAATTAAAAAAACAACAACATGTGGTGAAAAATCTGAATTTTATCAAACAGCGGATGTCCAACAGTCACCGCCAAGACATAACTTACTGGATGTCCCAACAGCTCGTATATGGGGGAGTCTCTGAAGTAGATGAGAAAGTCAAAGACTATAACATTTGTGTGTTTCGAGATATATAGATGGGTCAAGAGTGAAGCAAAGCAGACCCAATGTGGAATGGTGTAGGCAGGCGAGGTACCTTACATGGTTGCACCTATGTAGGTTATCACTTGGTGGATTTCACCACAGTCCATTTTTGGGTCAGCATGGGTGGCTTCTGTTTACCTGGAGATCTGGCTCCATCTTGTGGCTGGAGTAAGGACCACCTCTCCAGGAGGTTTGCAGATTAAGAAAGTAAAATAAAGTTAGTGCCATTTCTACTGACAATAAGTTTCACTCGGAAACCCCAGTGATATGGGATTCCATGCTCTCTCAGGATTGTGGTATATTTAGCAAACTCCCTCCTCCTGGCTCGAGTTGCTGGAGAGAGATCAGCATAGAAAGAAACTTGTCTAAAAGCTCAGGAATATCCTTTTTTTCTTTCTGCTTCCCTGAGAAGCTGGTTTTTAAAATAAAAGAAGTGAAGGCGAGCTAGTACATCCCTCGGCGTGCTGGCCGGGGTAGGTTTGGGTTTAGGGACTCTGTGCCGGCAGGATTGATGGAAAGAGATCTATCAGATAATCCTGGAGAGTCCTCTAATGTCTTCAGGGATTATTCCTTCTAGACCTATCCTCAAGGTCTGCTAATTTCAGATTCATGGCAGCAAACTCATCCTGTGTCTCATTATAGGAATCCATTAGGGAGTTGCGCGCTTCCTTAAATTCCTCCATCTTTTCCTGAAGGTGCGCAGTGCGATCCCCGATGGCCGTGATGTCTGCCCTTATAGTGTTTAAGGCTGACTCAATATCTGCCATTAAATCTTGCACAGCAGACAGGGTGATCCTATCATGTTCAGAGCTTGCATTAGGGCTGTGCCCCTGCTGGAGAGTTTTGGGCAGACCCCCCACTCACATACCCTACCAGCTCCTCATGGACTTGCTGCCTCGTGGTGCGCATTGGTGTCTGTGCTGTCTCCTGAATGTGTCAGGGGCCATCTTGGATTGGTGCTGCTGTAAAGAAAGAGGTAAGTTTTGTGGGGGAACCAGGATTTTTCTTTGTCCTCGTCATCTCCAGTGTCTTCCTGGGGGTGAGTGGGTGGAAAGGGGTCTTCTCCAGCGTGGTTTGGGTGCCTCTGGGGCGCTTTATAATGCTGTACTCTGCTGTGGCTGCTGGAGCTCAGCTTCTCGGCTCTGCATCCAGCTCCGCATTTCCAGAGTTTTCCGCACGGGTGCAATGCGTGACGTGAACGCATAGCACCCGCCCTGAATCCTGACCCATTAATTTCGATGGGTCTGTGTACATGAGCGGTTTTTTGCACGCATCAGTTGTGCGTCGTGTGAAAAACGCATCATGTTCTATATTCTGCGTTTTTCACGCAGCCCTGGCCCCAAATAAGTGAATGGGGCTTCAGTGAAAAACGCATCACATCCGGAATCAAGTGCGGATGCAATGTGTTTTTCACTAATGGTTGCTAAGAGATGTTATTTGTAAACCTTCAGTTTTTTATCACGTGCGTGAAAAAAGCATCAAAACGCATTGCACCCGCGCGGAAAAAACTGAACGCATTAGCAGACAAAACTGACTGAACTTGCTTTCAAAATGGTGCGAGTTTCGGTGCGGTCTGATGCTTAGTGCTGCCTGCACATGCGACAAGTTCACTCGATGAACAAGCATTTCACTGATGTATCGGCGGCACATTTAGATGGCCAGATGATCGACCGTTTATTGGTGCATCTAAAGGCACCTTTAGAAGAAAAAAAACAGGATAACAATCAAACAAGGAGATCCTAGAGATGAAGCCAAAACGAGCAGAATGGGATCGGTCTGTACAGAAGAGAACCGGTTTAGGAAAAGTATTATTCGCACAGAGACAGGAAATCAACAAAGTAGACTCCAAGCAGAGAAGAAGGGTCCGTCCCCTGGGACTGCCGGCATTACAGTGCAGTGGAGAAGAAGGGTCCGTCCCCTGGGACTGCCGGCGTTGCAGTGGAGAAGAAGGGTCCGTCCCCTGGGACTGCCGGCGTTACAGTGCAGTGGAGAAGAAGGGTCTGTCCCCTGGGACTGCTGGCGTTACAGTGCAGTGGAGAAGAAGGGTCTGTCCCCTGGGACTGCCGGCGTTACAGTGCAGTGGAGAAGAAGGGTCTGTCCCCTGGGACTGCCGGCGTTACAGTGCAGTGGAGAAGAAGGGTCTGTCCCCTGGGACTGCCGGCGTTACAGTGCAGTGGAGAAGAAGGGTCTGTCCCCTGGGACTGCTGGCGCTACAGTTCAGTGTAGAAGAAGGGTCTGTCCCCTGGGACTGCCGGCGTTACAGTGCAGTGGAGAAGAAGGGTCTGTCCCCTGGGACTGCCGGCGTTACAGTGCAGTGGAGAAGAAGGGTCTGTCCCCTGGGACTGCCGGCGTTACAGTGCAGTGGAGAAGAAGGGTCTGTCCCCTGGGACTGCCGGCGTTACAGTGCAGTGGAGAAGAAGGGTCTGTCCCCTGGGACTGCCGGCGTTACAGTGCAGTGGAGAAGAAGGGTCTGTCCCCTGGGACTGCCGGCGTTACAGTGCAGTGGAGAAGAAGGGTCTGTCCCCTGGGACTGCCGGCGTTACAGTGCAGTGGAGAAGAAGGGTCTGTCCCCTGGGACTGCCGGCGTTACAGTGCAGTGGAGAAGAAGGGTCTGTCCCCTGGGACTACCGGCGTTACAGTGCAGTGGAGAAGAAGGGTCTGTCCCCTGGGACTGCCGGCGTTACAGTGCAGTGGAGAAGAAGGGTCTGTCCCCTGGGACTACCGGCGTTACAGTGCAGTGGAGAAGAAGGGTCTGTCCCCTGGGACTGCTGGCGCTACAGTTCAGTGAGACAGCGGAGAAAAAGGGTCTATCACCTGGGACTGCTGGCATTACTGTGCAGTGAGACGTGGCGATATCGTGCATCATCCTGGAAACGCTTCTGTACGTATAAAGACCGAGATCAGTAAAAAATAATCCCCGGGCTTCCCCAAGTGGACACTGCTGGCTCTGAAGAAGTTAATAGGAAGCTGTGCATCTCCCATGAGTCAAGGTTCTGGAATCAAATCCAGCTAATAATGTAATTATATTTATTTATCAGTACATTTTTATTGTTTTTTGATATATTATAAAGTTACATTTCATATGTTTAACCACCTCCCATCCGCCCGTTTACTATAAATGTCCGAGAGGTGGTTCTCTATCTCTGAATGGACGTTTCTAAACGTCCATTCAGAGATTGCAGCTGTCAGTGACAGCCGGGCAACCCTTAGAGAAGGCAGGGACAGTGCCCAGGTGTCCCTGCCTTCTAGATTGCTGTATATGCTATGCGCTTTCATGTGACCGCCAGGGCCAGAGAGTGCAGGAACTGTCGGGTCTTCTACAGACCTCGATCAGCCCTGCACTGAGGCTGTACGCACAGTATACTGCTGTACAGCCTCTCTGGGGGGTGTATTACCCCTGTAACTGGGGCAAGTATAAATATATAACAAAATAAAATAAACACATTTGGTATTGCCGCATCAGTGACGGTCGGCTCTATTAATTTATCACATGATCCACCCAGTCCGATAAACACCAAATGGGACATGGCATCTAAAAACCAGTTCAGCAAAATCTGCCTTCCAAAAACCATGTGGCGCTCCTTTTGTTCTGCACCCTGCCGTGTTCCCTTACATCAGTTTACGACCACATATGGGGTGTTTATGTATACCGCAGAATTAGGGTAATAATAAATATTGAGTTTTGTTTGGCTATTAACCCTCGATGTGTTAAAGAAAAAAAATGGATTAAAGTGGAGAATCTGCCCAAAAAAGTGAATTTTAAAAATTGGATCTCCATTTTCCTTTAATTCTTGTGGAACACCTAAAGGGTTAACAAAGTTTGTAAAATCAGTTTTAAGTAACTTGAGGGGTGTAGTTTCTACAATGGGGTCATTTATGGGGTTATCCACTATGTAAGCCCCACAAAGTGACTTCAGACCTGAACTGGTCCTTAAAAAGTGGGTTTTGGCAATTTTCATAAAAATTTTAAGAATTGCTTCTAAAATTCTAAGCCTTCTAACGTCTTAAAAAAATAAAATGGCATTTATAAAGTAGACATATGGGGAATGTTAAGTAATAAACATGTTATAAGGTATCACTTTCTGTTTTAAAAGCAGAGAAATTGAAATTTAGAAAATTGCTCATTTTTTATAAATAAAGGTGAAATATATTGACTCAAATGTATGACTGTCATGAAGTACAATGTGTCACGAGAAAATAATCCCTGAATGGCCTGGATAAGTAAAAGATTTCCAAAGTTATTACCACATACAACAGTTTCTTTGTATTATGGTTATTTGTTCATTAGTGGTTGAATTATAGAATATTAGTGAGTGGAGAAGGTTTTCGGTGGTTATTAATCCATGTATATCCATCCAAAAAGACCCTCGTCTATACATGCTGGAAAAATCTACATCTATGGTCATGGCCAAGAATTCAAACATTTTGGAAAATGGTATTTGAAAAACCAAACAAGATGCTCCATATAAACATTCAACCATCTCCAGACTTTGCCTTATGTTTCCTACCAAATCAACCTATTCCACAACATACCAAACCAGTGGGCTCCCATATAACACCGTCCGCAAGAAGCCTCATGGCACAAGGATGGAAAAGTCCGGAAATCGGACATCGCGCTCACACGCACACAGTATGGAAGTTACATTCGCATCATATTCACTATCTTTGAGAAAAACTAAAAAATACTGGTCTCTACGGAACCCGAACTATCCAAGTACCAGATCAGATTGACTTTCCCTTAATTATAGATCATTTCCAGATATCTATATTATAAAATATATAATAACTAATGCTTTGATAGTTAAGATTAACATATATGTGGGTGTGTGCATGTACACTAGTGTCCTTCCAGATATATTGTGTGCATGTACACTAGTGTCCTTACAGATATATTGTGTGCATGTACACTAGTGTCCTTACAGATATATTGTGTGCATGTACACTAGTGTCCTTACAGATATATTGTGTGCATGTACACTAGTGTCCTTACAGATATATTGTGTGCATGTACACTAGTGTCCTTACAGATATATTGTGTGCATGTACACTAGTGTCCTTACAGATATATTGTGTGCATGTACACTAGTGTCCTTACAGATATATTGTGTGCATGTACACTAGTGTCCTTACAGATATATTGTGTGCATGTACACTAGTGTCCTTACAGATATATTGTGTGCATGTACACTAGTGTCCTTACAGATATATTGTGTGCATGTACACTAGTGTCCTTACAGATATATTGTGTGCATGTATACTAGTGTCCTTACAGATATATTGTGTGCATGTACACTAGTGTCCTTACAGATGTATTGTGTGTATGTATACACGTGTAAATATAGATATGTATATGAATGTGTGCAATCTAAGATGGATGGATACAGGTGTGTGTGGATGTCCATATATACGAACTGGTATTTAGTTATGTTACGTAACGCGCCGGTGCACATGGTTATATTCATACTTAAAATATTAACTCCTATCGGCACGTCCAACCTACCCCCGATCCCTCCTATTTATTTTAATGTCACTTGAGTGATTGATCTTATATAATAAGTGGTCGTTGTTAATGTATGGATATGTATATAGGACACTCACGGCTGTGTATATGTATGTATAATATTTGATACATTAGTAGGATCACGTAATTGTCATGCCCCGCTCTGACTATGTGCGGAGGTCGGCCAGAAGAGCAGCACGTGTTTAGTGTTGTGTTTTGGAGTCGTGCTGGATCCGCCTCCCATTAGGTGCACTGGGTGGGGTCATTAGTTTAAATGGCTCTCATTTCCAGTGCTCTGAGCGGGTTATAGAAATCAGTCTGGCCTTGGAAGCAAGGAAGGAAGGAAGGAAGGTTATCTGTTCCAGCTCAGAAAGATAAGTGTGGTTTCAGTTTTTGCGGTTTGCTGTCTAAGTTGTGTTTGTGTCATCGCTCCCATCCAGGTTCTGTGCGAGCAGGCTGCTCCTATTTCCCCTTTTCACCATCTCAGGGAATCTAGGGTGTTTTAGCCCAGGCACGGGGACACATCATTCCTACCACCAAGGTCTGAATGTGGGCTGAGCAGTGCAGGGAGAGAGGTCAGGGATTAGCTAGGAGGTGACCCTTCCCCTGCTTCTTGCCTAGAGCCTGGTTGTTGGTTTATCTGTGTGTTTGAGTGCTTGTCCGCCGTGACAGTAATGTGGTATGTAAATGGAGCTACGTGATGAAACCTATAGAAACCTAGAATGTGTCGGCAGATAAGAACCATTTGGCCCATCTAGTCTGCCCAATATACTGAATACTATGGATAGCCCCTGGCCCTATCTTATATGAAGGATGGCCTTATGCCTATCCCATGCATGCTTAAACTCCTCCACTGTATTTGCAGCTCCCACTTCTGCAGGAAGGCTATTCCATGCATCCACTACTCTCTCAGTAAAGTAATACTTCCTGATATTACTTTTAAACCTTTGCCCCTCTAATATAAAACTATGTCCTCTTGTAGCAGATTTTCTTCTTTTAAATATTCTCTCCTCTTTTACCTTGTTGATTCCCTTCATGTATTTAGCAATTTCTCTCATATCCCCTCTGTCTCGTCTTTCTTCCAAGCTTTACATGTTAAGGTCCTTTAATCTTTCCTGGTAAGTTTTATCCTGCAATCCATAAACCAGTTTAGTAGCTCTTCTCTGAACTCTCTCCAAAGTATCAATATCCTTCTGGAGATATGGCCTCCAGTACTGAGCACAATACTCCAAATGAGGTCTCACTAGTGCTCTGTAGACCGGCATGAGCACCTCCCTCTTTCTACTGGTAATGCCTCTCCCTATACACCCAAGCTTTCTGCTAGCATTTCCTGCTGCTCTATGACATTGTCTGCCTACCTTTAAGTCTTCTGAAATAATGACCCCTAAATCCCTTTCCTCGGATACTGAGGTTAGGACTGTATCACTGATTTTATATTCTGCTCTTGGGTTTTTATGCCCCAGGTGCATTATCTTGCACTTATCAACATTAAATTTTAGTTGCCAGATTTTTGACCATTCCTCTAGTTTTCCTAAGTCCTTTTCCATTTGGTGTATCCCTCCAGGAACATCAACCCTGTTACAAATCTTTGTGTCATCAGCAAAAAGACACACCTTACCATCGAGGCCTTCTGCAGCTTCGCTGATAAAGATATTAAACAATATGGGTCCCAGAACAGATCCCTGAGGTACCCCACTGTTAACAAGACCATGGTCTGAATATACTCCATTGACTACAACCCTCTGTTGTCTGTCCCTCAGCCACTGCCTAATCCATTCAACAATATGGGAGTCCAAGCCTGCACTTTATTGATAAGCCTTCTATGTGGGACAGTATCAAAAGCCTTACTAAAGTCCAGATAAGCGATGTCTACTGCACCTCCGCCATCAATTTTTTTAGTCACCCAATCAAAAAAAATCTATAAGATTAGTTTGACATGATCTCCCTGAAGTAAACCCATGCTGTTTTTCATCTTTCAATCCATGGGATTTTAGATGTTCCACAATCCTCTCCTTAAGTATGGTTTCCATTAATTTCCCCACTATTGATGTCAGGCTTACTGGCCTATAGTTGCCTGATTCCTCCCTACTACCTTTCTTGTGAATGGGCACAGCATGTCACGAGGGTGTCAAGAGCCACGTCTGACTCCGTTATACCCGGGGTCAGGAAGTCGCAGCGGGTGGCTGCACGCTCTATGTCTAAAGATCACGGTGTTTCTTAGTGATTGTTTTCTGTGTTTGCTTTGCAATCCTTTTTGTCTCACTCAGGGATCCGTAGCTTCTCCTCCTCAGCTGTTTCTTGTCTGCCACTCCCAACCTCCTTATATTCTCCTCTCACACTTCTCTAGTTGCCAGTTATAGAGCTTCCTGCCTGGACATCTATACTGACCCACTGGAGCTGTGAATCCTGGTTGTTGTTCCAGAGTGCTTCCATCCGGATCCCTGTTGGGCTTTTTGTTGTCTCCTGTTGTCGCCCACCTGGGATTATATGTTTAGTCTGTATTGTCTGTCCTCCCCTTGGTGTTTTCCTTTAGAGCTAGTGGTGCGGACTAGTGTTCCCACCGCCCTGTTCACTATCTAGGGCTCATCTTAGGGAAAGCCAGGGTTTTAGGCACGTGATCGGCGTACAGGTGAGGAACCCGTCTAGGGACGTCAGGGCAGCCAGGTGCCAGCCGCAAGGTGAGTCAGGGGTCACCACCTTCCCTCTCACTTGGGCAGGGCCTTCCTCTTTCCCTCCCTCTGTGTCACGTATGTGATAGTCACGCCGATCGCGATACAGCATTTGCTAATTTCCAATCTCTCTGGGACGACTCCTGTTTCCAGTGATTGGTTAAATAAATCTGTTAATGGTTTTGCTAGTTCACCGCTGAGCTCTTTTAATAGCTTTGGGTGCATCCCATCAGGCCACTGTGACTTATTTGTATTAATTATAGACAGCTGACTTAGAACCTCTTCCTCTGTAAAGACACATGCATCAAAAGATTCATTAGTCTTCTTTCCTAACTGAGGTCCTTCTCCTTTATTTTCCTTGTAAAAACTGAACAGAAGTATTCATTGAGGCCGTCAGCTAGTTCTTTATCTTCTTACATATACCTTCCTTCTTTTGTTTTTAATTTGGTAATTCCTTGTTTTAGTTTCCTTTTTTCATTTATGTATCTGAAGAATGCCTAATCGCCTTTTTTCCCTGACTGAGCTCATTTCTCTTCTGCCTGTGCTTTAGAAGCTCTTATAACTTGTTTGACCTCTCTCTGCCTAATCTTATACATTTCCCTGTCATCCTCGTTTATTTTTTATAATTCCTAAATGCTCTTTTTGTTTTTAATGATTTTGGCCACTTCTGCTGAGTACCACAGTGGTCTTTCCTTTTTTTGCTTTTACTGACAAGCCTAATGCAATTTTCTGTTGCCTTCAATAGTGCCACTTTTAAGTAGTCCCATTTCTCCTGGACTCCAATGAAACTGTTCCAGTCTGATAGGGACTCGTATACCACTAATCTAATTTTAGAAAAGTCTGTTTTTCTAAAATCTAAAACTTTTGTTTTTGTGTGGTGTGACTCAGTCACTGTACTTATAGTAAACCACACTGACTGGTGATCACTAGACCCCAAGCTTTCCCCTACAGTAATATCAGATACCAAATTCCCATTTGTGAATACTAAATCTAAAATGGCCTCCTTCCGGGTTGGCTCCTCAACTACTTGCTGTAGAGATAATCCCAGTAGGGAATTTAGAATATCTGTACTCCTGGCAGAACTAGCTATTTTGGTTTTCCAGTTTACATCAGGAAGATTGAAGTCTCCCATAATGATAACTTCACCCTTCAATGTCATTTTAGCCATTTCCTCAACTAGTAGATCATCTAATTCTTTGACTTGGCTAGGTGGTCTATATATCACACCTACACGAGTTACCTTATGATTATCAAGCTACAAGGTAACCCAAACTGACTCTAAATTGTTCTCGCTAACTTGTATCAAATTAGATTTTGCCATCTTTCACATACAGGGCCACCCCTCCCCCCTTCTTGCCTTCTCTGTCTTTCCTGTATAGAGAGAACCCTGGTATTGTTATATCCCAGTCATTACTCCCCTTGAACCACGTCTCAGTAACAGCCACTAAATCTATATTCTCAGATGCCATTATAGCCTCAAGTTCATTGATCTTATTCCCTAAACTGCGAGCATTTGTAGACAACACTCTGAGCTTGTCATTTCTTAACCTCTGTGCTACTGGCATTGTTCCGGGGGGCAGTTGGACTGCTAGATTATCACTCTTTTGCCCCCCTTTCCTAGTTTAAATGCTCCTTAGAAAATACTTGGAACTGTTCACCGAGGACATTCGTTCCCTTGAGAGAAAGATGCAAACCATCTTTCTTGTACAGTTCTTTTCCATTCCAACAAGAGCTAACATGAGACACAAAGCCAAACCCTTGGTTCAGACACCATTCACCAAGCCATGCATTGAATTCATTAATGCGCATCTTCCTGTCATGCTGAAGGTTATGCACAGGCAAAACTGCAGAGAATGAAACAGTTGATGCAACCTCCCGTATATCCTTTCCAAGTGTGTGAAAAACTTCCTTCACCTTTGAAACATCATTGCAAGCCAGACCGTTTGTCCCAAGATGGAGAATAACATCCACTTCCCTTTCCTGCTTTGCTTGCCTAACAATATTAAGAATTTGTCGTCTATCCCTGCTAGCGGTAGCACCAGGGAGGCATCTCACAACATCTCCTCAAACTTCACACCTCTTATGATGGAATCGCCCACCAACAGCTGCTTACTATCAATCCTCTCCTTCTCCTTTTTGTCTTTGGCTGCAGTCTTGCATATTTTAGGCATGGGAGATGATTGTTTCTCACCCACTGTGCTTGAGTCATCCTCCATGTTGCTCTTGCGCTCTGAAAGTGCTGCAAATGAATTATGGAGAGCCACAGACTGTGGGACATGTCTTCGATCTACAACTCTCAATCTACCAGAACCTACAGTAACCCATCTTCCATTTCTAGGGGGCCTCTGTGGCAGTGGCATTGCAATGTTCTCAGCCTGAGTTTGTTTAATGGTTAATTTACAAATCTCAACTTTCAAAAATGCAATTTCCTGCTGCATTATGGAGAGCTGTCTACAGATCAGACAGCATCCAAACCTCCGAAGAGTTGAACCTGAAATAAAAGCACAATTCCTGCACAGAACCAGGTCTGCCATTGTAAAGAGGGGAAAGATTTTAAATAAACAAATCTTACTTGTTTAGATTGTATCCAGACTATCTCCTGGATATCTCCAATGCACTTGTAAATCAGCACTTGGTATATTAGCAAGCTAATACTATGTGGCTATATATACACCCACTCCCACAAAGGCTCCTCCCCAACGGCAAATTAACACCTTACTCGCCTATGCTCATTTGCAATCAGACAATAGGGATACCGTGTCTAACAAATTCCTTACCTCTTTTGAAACACAGTGTCTGAGTATCCACCAGAAACACCACTGAAGTTCTGCTACAGTGGAAACTCTGAGTTAGACTAAGTTAGTCTCCTGAATATCTCCAATGCACTTGTAGATCAGCACTTGCTATAGCAGCAAGCTATACACTTGACAAAGGGGACGTGACCCTCTCCACGTCATGGTTAGTGAGTGCACTATGGTTCCTTGAACCCTCGTGATTTTGCTCCGGCAGATGAACTAAGCTACAAGGAGGCAGTGAAAAGCAGGAGTTATCTATGGAAGCCTCTTACATCTTCTAATATGAATCCCACCAATAAAGGGTTACACTGATTTGTGTGGATCCAGCGACTAACCGGGAAGCCTGACCGACCAGGAGGCAGAACCCAGTGCTGTACACCTAAAGATAAAAGCTGCTTTGTGTTCTCACCTCTTCCCGCGGCCACTCACCAGTATGTTGGCATCATATACCATGATCTCGCCCATAGAGGCACTACCAGGGTATGCCAGGTAGGAGTTGGAATGGTTAATCGATAGAGCACAGAGACCTGGGCAGAGAAAGACAAAACAAAGGTTCACAGGGGACGAAGCAGAGAACAGCAACACCGACTCTCCTGCCATCCCTCCCTCCTACCACTGACCGCCCTTCCCCCATCCTACCACTGACTCTCCTGCCATCCCTCCCTCCTACCACTGACCGCCCTTCCCCCATCCTACTACTGATTCTCCTGCCATCCCTCCATCAGACCACTGACTCTCCTGCCATCCCTCCCTCCTACCACTGACTGCCCTTCCCCCATCCTACCACTGACTCTCCTGCCATCCCTCCCTCCCTCCATCCGACCACTGACCCCCCTTCCCCCATCCTACCACTGACCCCCTTCCCCCATCCTACCACTGACCCCCCTTCCCCCATCCTACCACTGACCCCTTTCCCCCATCCTACCACTGACCCCCCTTCCCCCATCCTACCACTGACCCCTTTCCCCCATCCTACCACTGACCCCTTTCCCCCATCCTACCACTGACCCCTTTCCCCCATCCTACCACTGACCCCTTTCCCCCATCCTACCACTGACCCCTTTCCCCCATCCTACCACTGACTCTCCTGCCATCTCTCCCTCTATCCTACCACTGACCACCCTTCCCCCATCCTACCACTGACTCTCCTGCCATCTCTCCCTCTATCCTACCACTGACCACCCTTCCCCCATCCTACCACTGACTCTCCTGCCATCCCTTCCTCCATCCGACCACTAACCGCCCTTCCCTCATCCTACCACTGACTCTCCCTTCGTCCTACCACTGACTGCCCTTCCCCCATCCTTCCACTGACTTTCCTGCCATCCCAACACTGATCACCCCCCAATTCTACCGCTGACTGACCGTCCTCTCTACCCTAACGCTGACTGGCCCTCCTCTCCAACCTACCACTAACTACCTATCCTATCAATGACCCTCCTGATGTCCCCTACCCTATCGTAGCACAGACTGACCGGTGGGATTTTTGGGGGTGTCCAGCAGAGTTCTCAGCAGCTTCATGTCTTTGATATTATGGATGTAAACCGACTCCTCCAGACACACCACCAGTCTCTAGAACACAGAGTGACATCTGTCAGCAAGCTCCTTCCCTTCTAGAAATTCCCTCCCCAACCTGCCACATACCTGCCGATTCAATCTAATGGATAAGATGTTGGCGGAGTAGTTGTAGTTGCAGATTTCGGTCCCTTTCTTGAAGTGGAAGACGTTCATCTGGCGAGGCTTGGAGTGACTGACGACCACCACGAGACTGCTGGAGAAGAGGCGCTCAACGATGTAGACTTCTGAGAGGTCATCTACACCAGACAGACATAAGGCATGAGCGCGACACAAGATGGGGCAGGGAAGCAGCACTTGAAGGAACAGTCCATCTCCCCTGCAGGGGCCGCCATGTAACACTCCATCGCCTCTGTAGAAGTCTCTGCTGCCCCCTTGCTGTGTGCCTAGGATCCCTATGACAATGACTACTCCCATCATTGATTATCAACAGCTTTTTACTTTCACAATGAACACGCTTTATAATAAAGCAATAAATTCCTGACAACTCCACCAATGAAAAGTCCCCAACCCATCCCAGCAACCAAACGGCGCCCTCAGCCCACCCCAGTAGCCACACTGCACCCCCAGGCCAACCCAGCAGCCACAAGGCGCCTCCAGACCAACCCAGCAGCCACAAGGCGCCTCCAGACCAACCCAGCAGCCACAAGGCGCCTCCAGACCAACCCAGCAGCCACAAGGCGCCTCCAGACCAACCCAGCAGCCACAAGGCGCCTCCAGACCAACCCAGCAGCCACAAGGCGCCTCCAGACCAACCCAGCAGCCACAAGGCGCCTCCAGACCAACCCAGCAGCCACAAGGCGCCTCCAGACCAACCCAGCAGCCACAAGGCGCCTCCAGACCAACCCAGCAGCCACAAGGCGCCTCCAGACCAACCCAGCAGCCACAAGGCGCCTCCAGACCAACCCAGCAGCCACAAGGCGCCTCCAGACCAACCCAGCAGCCACAAGGCGCCTCCAGACCAACCCAGCAGCCACAAGGCGCCTCCAGACCAACCCAGCAGCCACAAGGCGCCTCCAGACCAACCCAGCAGCCACACGGCACCCCCAGACCAACCCAGCCACAAGGCGCCCCCAGACCGACCCAGCAGCCACAAGGCGCCCCAGACCGACCCAGCAGCCACAAGGCGCCCCCAGACCACCCCAGTAGCCACACGGCACACCCAGACCAACCCAGCCACAAGGCGCCCCCAGACCGACCCAGCAGCCACAAGGCACCCCCAGACAAACTCCTGCAGCCGCACAGCAACCCCAACCCACCCCAGCAGCCACACAGTGCTCCCAGTGCCACACAGCACCCCAATGCACCACAGCAACCACACAGCACCGCAAAGCACCTCAGCAGCCACACAGCACCGCAAAGCACCTCAGCAGCCACACAGCACCGCAAAGCACCTCAGCAGCCACACAGCACCGCAACCCACCCCAGCAGCTAAACAGAGCCAACTTACAACTTTCATGGACGAGGTCGAGCTGATCCACCGAGGAAAGAGAGAAAAGCTTGTACCCTGTTCTCATCCCGATCGCCAGCGACCTGCATATACCAGAAAGACAGGAAGAGGTCACTGATAATACTACACGTCACCAAGGATTTCCCTTCCATTGGTCCAGTTTGGCAGAATAACAAACGGCCCAGACGGACTTCTTTTATCAGCTTTAATAAATATGTTATCTGCAACTTCAAGCCCTCCCTACATCAGCCGGGCAACTCCTTACCCAGGGAACGAGAGGAGTGAGGAGCAGGGACAGAGAGTTGGGGCTAGTTCACACGAACATATTTTGCGTTCCGCATACGGTCCGTATACGGAACCATTCATTTCAATGGGTCCGCAAAAGATGCGGACAGCACTTTGTGTGCTGTCCGCATCCGTTGCTCCGTTCCATGGCCCCACAAAAATTATCCTGTCCTATTTTTGTCCGTTTTGCGGACAAGAATAGCCATTTCTATAATAGGCCTCCTGTTCCATTCTGCTAATTGCGGAAGGCACACGGCACCATCCGTGTATTGCAGATCCGCGATTTGCGGACTGCAAAAAACGGCACGGTCGTGTGTAGTTTAGGCCTAGTTTTCCTATCTGACATTTATGACACTTCGCATAACAGGTCATTATTATACGTGAATCATCATAACTCATCATTCCTAAGAATAATCACAAGGAAACATCAGAGCCTTCATCCTGCAATACTACATGTGTGACAGCATTTTACTCCAGAGCAGCACTCACTATTCTGCTGATTCAGTCCCTGTGTACATACAATACTTATCCTGTACTGATCCTGAGTTACATCCTGCGTTATACTCCAGAGCTGCACTCACTATTCTGCTGGTGGAGTCACTGTGTACATACATTACATTACTGATCCTGAGTTACATCCTGTATTATACTCCAGAGCTGCACTCACTATTCTGCTGGTGCAGTCACTGTGTACATACATTACTTATCCTGTACTGATCCTGAGTTACATCCTGTATTATACTCCAGAGCTGCACTCACTATTCTGCTGGTGCAGTCACTGTGCATATACATTACTTATCCTGTACTGATCCTGAGTTACATCCTGTATTATACTCCAGTGCTGCACTCACTATTCTGCTGGTGCAGTCACTGTGTACATACATTACTTATCCTGTACTGATCCTGAGTTACATCCTGTATTATACTCCAGTGCTGCACTCACTATTCTGCTGGTGCAGTCACTGTGTACATACAATACTTATCCTGTACTGATCCTGAGTTACATCCTGTATTATACTCCAGAGCTGCACTCACTATTCTGCTGGTGCAGTCACTGTGTACATACATTACTTATCCTGTATTATACTCCAGAGCTGCACTCACTATTCTGCTGGTGCAGTCACTGTGTACATACATTACTTATCCTGTACTGACCCTGAGTTACATCCTGTATTATACTCCAGAGCTGCAGTCACTATTCTGCTGGTGTAGTCACTGTGTACATATATTACATTACTTATCCTGTACTGATCCTGAGTTACATGCTGTATTATACTCCAGAGCTGCACTCACTATTCTGCTGGTGCAGTCACTGTGTACATACATTACTCATGCTGTATTATACTCCAGAGCTGCACTCACTATTCTGCTGATGCAGTCACTGTGTGCATACAATACTTATCCTGCACTGATCCTGAGTTTACATCCTGTATTATACTCCAGTGCTGCACTCACTATTCTGCTGGTTCAGTCCCTGTGTACATACAATACTTATCCTGTACTGATCCTGAGTTACATCCTGTATTATACTCCAGAGCTGCACTCACTATTCTGCTGATGCAGTCACTGTGTGCATACATTACTTATCCTGTACTGATCCTGAGTTACATCCTGTATTATACTCCAGAGCTGCACTCACTATTCTGCTGGTGCAGTCACTGTGTACATACATTACTTATCCTGTACTGATCCTGAGTTACATCCTGTATTATACTCCAGAGCTGCACTCACTATTCTGCTGATGCAGTCACTGTGTGCATACATTACTTATCCTGTACTGATCCTGAGTTACATCCTGTATTATACTCCAGAGCTGCACTCACTATTCTGCTGGTGCAGTCACTGGGTACATACATTACTTATCCTGTACTGATCCTGAGTTACATCCTGTATTATACTCCAGAGCTGCACTCACTATTCTGCTGATGCAGTCACTGTGTGCATACATTACTTATCCTGCATTATACTTATGTATATTTCCAGACTTTGATCTACTGGTTTCATAGACACATAAGATCATCAACTCCCCCCTGTATAATGGAGCAGTCCAGTCATGAGATGTATAAGGGGTCACTACAGTTACCCATGTACAGTATTCGTACAGTCCCCCCCCCCTCCTCCTTCCAGTCCATACGTATAACGGCCCTTCCCCATTATAAGCAGTGGTCCAGCTCCCCACACTTCCCTCCACAATGATAATGGTACAACCCCATCCCTGGTATAATGTGAGAATGTACTGCCCTATCTCCTCCCTCCAGTCCATATGTATAATGGCCCTTCCCCGTTATAAGCAGTGGTCCTGCAAACCCCCCACCCCCCTGCAGTTATAATGGTACGACCACCTCCCTGGTATAATGTGAGAATGTACTGCCCTATCTCCTCCCTCCAGTCCATATGTATAATGGCCCTTCCCCATTATAAGCAGTGGTCCTGCAAACCCACCCCCTGCAGAGTGATAATGGTATGACCCCCTCCCTGGTATAAAGTGAGAATGGACTGGCCCACTTCTAGTCCATACGTATAACGGCCCTTCCCCATTATGAGCAGGGGTCCAGCGCCCCCGAGGGTGATAATGGTACGCCCGCTGTACAGCCTGTCAGCATTACGTGCAGTCCTGGTTGTAGGACAGGCAGCAGATGTCGCTGTCCCCGGCGCCCGCTGCTCCGCCGCCGCCGCCAGGCTCCATCTCGTCAGCTCCAGCCTGAGCGCCTCTCGGACCCCGGCTACCTCCACATCCGCAGTAAACAAACAGCAGCTGACTGCGCGTCACCGCCCATCTCCGTGCTCATTGGCTGCCGTCTTCGCTCGTTAGCTATTGGCTGAGGGTTGTGGGTTCCACCAATCAGTGACGGAGCAGTCCGCGGTGTCACCTCCCTGCCGGTCCAGGGATAGGTGGACTGCTGCGCGACAGCTGCGTCCTATTGGTTGCGCCAGAAGCGTTTTTAACATGGAGCCGGTAATTCGCCATCTTGGTAGTGGAAACCGTCAGGTTAGGGCAATCATCAACCAACATGGCTGCCTATGTGGCAGGGAAGTTCTGACGTCACGTGGCTCTGAATCGGAGGCGCGGTTTATCAGAGGGGTGACGTCACACTTTCAGCCGTTGCGCTCTTTGGGGGGGAGGTGTGCGGTCACGTGACACGATGACGTCATAGGGTTTAACAGTTTACGGGAAGTCAAAACGTGAAAAGATGGAGATTTCCTGGAAGTCGGGACAGCTGCGGTCCGTGGGCCTGAGGGCGGCCTAGGAAGGGGTAGTGGTCAGGAGCAGCTTCCCCACACTCTCCTGCTGTCAGTGGAGGAGACACATTTACATGCAGAGATCTCCTCCATAGTATGGGGAGCAGTGACCACTAATGCCATTGCTCGTCTTCATACAGAAGTGTTCTTTCCTGACAATCTCGTGCTCGTCAGTGGAGGAGACACATTTACATGCAGTGATCTCCTCCACAGTATGGGGGGCAGTGATCACTAATGCCATCGCTCATCCGCATACAGAAGCGTTCTTTTCTGACAATCTCCTGCTCGGCAGTGGAGGAGACACATTTACATGCAGCGATCTCCTCCACAGTATAGGGAGCAGTGATCACTAAGGCCATCGCTCATCCGCATACAGAAGCGTTCTTTTCTGACAATCTCCTGCTCGGCAGTGGAGGAGACACATTTACATGCAGCGATCTCCTCCACAGTATAGGGAGCAGTGATCACTAAGGCCATCGCTCGTCCACATACAGAAGCGTTCTTTCCTGACAATCTCGTGCTCGGCAGTGGAGGAGACACATTTACATGCAGTGATCTCCTCCACAGTATAGGGGGCAGTGACCACTAATGCCATCGCTCGTCCCCATACAGAAGTGTTCTTTTCTGACAATCTCCTGCTCGGCAGTGGAGGAGACACATTTACATGCAGCGATCTCCTCCACAGTATAGGGAGCAGTGATCACTAAGGCCATCGCTCATCCGCATACAGAAGCGTTCTTTTCTGACAATCTCCTGCTCGTCAGTGGAGGAGACACATTTACATGCAGAGATCTCCTCCACAGTATGGGGAGCAGTGATCACTAAGGCCATCGCTCGTCCACATACAGAAGCGTTCTTTCCTGACAATCTCGTGCTCGGCAGTGGAGGAGACACATTTACATGCAGTGATCTCCTCCACAGTATAGGGGGCAGTGACCACTAATGCCATCGCTCGTCCCCATACAGAAGTGTTCCTTCCTGACAATCTCCTGCTGTCAGTGGAGGAGACACATTTACATGCAGCGATCTCCTCCACAGTATAGGGGGCAGTGACCACTAATGCCATCGCTCGTCCTCATACAGAAGTGTTCCTTCCTGACAATCTCCTGCTCGTCAGTGGAGGAGACACATTTACATGCAGTGATCTCCTCCACAGTATGGGGAGCAGTGACCACTAATGCCATCGCTCGTCCACATACAGAAGCGTTCCTTCCTCACAATCTCCTGCTCGTCAGTGGAGGAGACACATTTACATGCAGCGATCTCCTCCACAGTATAGGGGGCAGTGACCACTAATGCCATCGCTCATCCGCATACAGAAGCGTTCTTTCCTGACAATCTCCTGCTCGGCAGTGGAGGAGACACATTTACATGCAGCGATCTCCTCTACAGTATAGGGGGCAGTGACCACTAATGCCATCGCTCGTCCACATACAGAAGTGTTCTTTCCTGACAATCTCGTGCTCGTCAGTGGAGGAGACACATTTACATGCAGCGATCTCCTCCACAGTATAGGGGGCAGTGATCACTAATGCCATCGCTCGTCCCCATACAGAAGTGTTCCTTCCTGACAATCTCCTGCTCGTCAGTGGAGGAGACACATTTACATGCAGTGATCTCCTCCACAGTATGGGGAGCAGTGACCACTAATGCCATTGCTCGTCCACATACAGAAGTGTTCTTTCCTGACAATCTCGTGCTCGTGAGTGGAGGAGACACATTTACATGCAGTGATCTCCACAGTATAGGGGGCAGTGACCACTAATGCCATCGCTCATCCGCATACTGAAGCGTTACATCCTGACAATCTCCTGCTCGTCAGTGGAGGAGACACATTTACATGCGGTGATCTCCTCCACAGTACGGGGAGCAGTGATAACTAATGCCATCGCTCGTCCACATACAGAAGTGTTCCTTCCTGACAATCTCCTGCTCGTCAGTGGAGGAGACACATTTACATGCGGTGATCTCCTCCACAGTATGGGGAGCAGTGACCACTAATGCCATTGCTCGTCCACATACAGAAGTGTTCCTTCCTGACAATCTCCTGCTCGTCAGTGGAGGAGACACATTTACATGTAGTGATCTCCTCCACAGTATGGGGAGCAGTGACCACTAATGCCATTGCTCGTCCACATACAGAAGTGTTCCTTCCTCACAATCTCCTGCTGTCAGTGGAGGAGACACATTTACATGCGGTGATCTCCTCCACAGTATGGGGAGCAGTGACCACTAATGCCATTGCTCGTCCACATACAGAAGTGTTCCTTCCTGACAATCTCCTGCTCGTCAGTGGAGGAGACACATTTACATGTAGTGATCTCCTCCACAGTATGGGGAGCAGTGACCACTAATGCCATTGCTCGTCCCCATACAGAAGTGTTCCTTCCTGACAATCTCGTGCTCGTGAGTGGAGGAGACACATTTACATGCAGTGATCTCCTCCACAGTACAGGGAGCAGTGACCACTAATGCCATTGCTCGTCCCCATACAGAAGTGTTCCTTCCTGACAATCTCGTGCTCGTGAGTGGAGGAGACACATTTACATGCGGTGATCTCCTCCACAGTATAGAGGGCAGTGACCACTAAGGCCATCGCTCGTCTTCATACAGAAGTGTTCCTTCCTCACAATCTCCTGCTGTCAGTGGAGGAGACACATTTACATGCGGTGATCTCCTCCACAGTATGGGGAGCAGTGACCACTAATGCCATTGCTCGTCCACATACAGAAGTGTTCCTTCCTGACAATCTCCTGCTCGTCAGTGGAGGAGACACATTTACATGTAGTGATCTCCTCCACAGTATGGGGAGCAGTGACCACTAATGCCATTGCTCGTCCCCATACAGAAGTGTTCCTTCCTGACAATCTCGTGCTCGTGAGTGGAGGAGACACATTTACATGCGGTGATCTCCACAGTATAGAGGGCAGTGACCACTAATGCCATCGCTCATCCGCATACTGAAGCGTTACATCCTGACAATCTCCTGCTCGTCAGTGGAGGAGACACATTTACATGCGGTGATCTCCTCCACAGTACGGGGAGCAGTGATAACTAATGCCATCGCTCGTCCACATACAGAAGTGTTCCTTCCTGACAATCTCCTGCTCGTCAGTGGAGGAGACACATTTACATGCAGTGATCTCCTCCACAGTATGGGGAGCAGTGACCACTAATGCCATCGCTCGTCCCCATACAGAAGTGTTCCTTCCTGACAATCTCCTGCTCGTCAGTGGAGGAGACACATTTACATGCGGTGATCTCCTCCACAGTATAGAGGGCAGTGACCACTAATGCCATCGCTCATCCGCATACTGAAGCGTTACATCCTGACAATCTCCTGCTCGTCAGTGGAGGAGACACATTTACATGCGGTGATCTCCTCCACAGTACGGGGAGCAGTGATAACTAATGCCATCGCTCGTCCACATACAGAAGTGTTCCTTCCTGACAATCTCCTGCTCGTCAGTGGAGGAGACACATTTACATGCAGTGATCTCCTCCACAGTATGGGGAGCAGTGACCACTAATGCCATCGCTCGTCCCCATACAGAAGTGTTCCTTCCTGACAATCTCCTGCTCGTCAGTGGAGGAGACACATTTACATGCAGTGATCTCCTCCACAGTACAGGGAGCAGTGACCACTAATGCCATCGCTCGTCCCCATACAGAAGTGTTCCTTCCTGACAATCTCCTGCTGTCAGTGGAGGAGACACATTTACATGCAGTGATCTCCTCCACAGTATGGGGAGCAGTGACCACTAATGCCATTGCTCGTCCGCATACAGAAGTGTTCCTTCCTGACAATCTCCTGCTGGTCAGTGGAGGAGACACATTTACATGCAGTGATCTCCTCCACAGTACGGGGAGCAGTGATAACTAATGCCATCGCTCGTCCACATACAGAAGTGTTCCTTCCTGACAATCTCCTGCTCGTCAGTGGAGGAGACACATTTACATGCAGTGATCTCCTCCACAGTATGGGGAGCAGTGACCACTAATGCCATCGCTCGTCCCCATACAGAAGTGTTCCTTCCTGACAATCTCCTGCTCGTCAGTGGAGGAGACACATTTACATGCGGTGATCTCCTCCACAGTATAGAGGGCAGTGACCACTAATGCCATCGCTCATCCGCATACTGAAGCGTTACATCCTGACAATCTCCTGCTCGTCAGTGGAGGAGACACATTTACATGCGGTGATCTCCTCCACAGTACGGGGAGCAGTGATAACTAATGCCATCGCTCGTCCACATACAGAAGTGTTCCTTCCTGACAATCTCCTGCTCGTCAGTGGAGGAGACACATTTACATGCAGTGATCTCCTCCACAGTATGGGGAGCAGTGACCACTAATGCCATCGCTCGTCCCCATACAGAAGTGTTCCTTCCTGACAATCTCCTGCTCGTCAGTGGAGGAGACACATTTACATGCAGTGATCTCCTCCACAGTACAGGGAGCAGTGACCACTAATGCCATCGCTCGTCCCCATACAGAAGTGTTCCTTCCTGACAATCTCCTGCTGTCAGTGGAGGAGACACATTTACATGCAGTGATCTCCTCCACAGTATGGGGAGCAGTGACCACTAATGCCATTGCTCGTCCGCATACAGAAGTGTTCCTTCCTGACAATCTCCTGCTGGTCAGTGGAGGAGACACATTTACATGCAGTGATCTCCTCCACAGTACGGGGAGCAGTGACCACTAATGCCATCGCTCGTCCCCATACAGAAGTGTTCCTTCCTGACAATCTCCTGCTCGTCAGTGGAGGAGACACATTTACATGCAGTGATCTCCTCCACAGTATGGGGAGCAGTGACCACTAATGCCATTGCTCGTCCACATACAGAAGTGTTCTTTCCTGACAATCTCGTGCTCGTCAGTGGAGGAGACACATTTACATGCGGTGATCTCCTCCACAGTATAGAGGGCAGTGACCACTAATGCCATCGCTCATCCGCATACTGAAGCGTTACATCCTGACAATCTCCTGCTCGTCAGTGGAGGAGACACATTTACATGCGGTGATCTCCTCCACAGTATGGGGAGCAGTGACCACTAATGCCATTGCTCGTCCCCATACAGAAGTGTTCCTTCCTGACAATCTCCTGCTCGTCAGTGGAGGAGACACATTTACATGCGGTGATCTCCTCCACAGTATGGGGAGCAGTGACCACTAATGCCATTGCTCGTCCCCATACAGAAGTGTTCTTTCCTGACAATCTCGTGCTCGTGAGTGGAGGAGACACATTTACATGCGGTGATCTCCTCCACAGTATAGAGGGCAGTGACCACTAATGCCATCGCTCATCCGCATACTGAAGCGTTACATCCTGACAATCTCCTGCTCGTCAGTGGAGGAGACACATTTACATGCGGTGATCTCCTCCACAGTACGGGGAGCAGTGATAACTAATGCCATCGCTCGTCCACATACAGAAGTGTTCCTTCCTGACAATCTCCTGCTCGTCAGTGGAGGAGACACATTTACATGCAGTGATCTCCTCCACAGTATGGGGAGCAGTGACCACTAATGCCATCGCTCGTCCCCATACAGAAGTGTTCCTTCCTGACAATCTCCTGCTCGTCAGTGGAGGAGACACATTTACATGCGGTGATCTCCTCCACAGTATAGGGGGCAGTGATCACTAATGCCATTGCTCGTCCACATACAGAAGTGTTCTTTCCTGCCAATCTCGTGCTCGTGAGTGGAGGAGACACATTTACATGCGGTGATCTCCTCCACAGTATAGAGGGCAGTGACCACTAATGCCATCGCTCATCCGCATACAGAAGCGTTCTTTCCTGACAATCTCCTGCTCGTCAGTGGAGGAGACACATTTACATGCGGTGATCTCCTCCACAGTACGGGGAGCAGTGATAACTAATGCCATCGCTCGTCCACATACAGAAGTGTTCCTTCCTGACAATCTCCTGCTCGTCAGTGGAGGAGACACATTTACATGCAGTGATCTCCTCCACAGTACAGGGAGCAGTGACCACTAATGCCATCGCTCGTCCCCATACAGAAGTGTTCCTTCCTGACAATCTCCTGCTCGTCAGTGGAGGAGACACATTTACATGCAGTGATCTCCTCCACAGTACGGGGAGCAGTGACCACTAATGCCATCGCTCGTCCCCATACAGAAGTGTTCCTTCCTGACAATCTCCTGCTCGTCAGTGGAGGAGACACATTTACATGCAGTGATCTCCTCCACAGTACGGGGAGCAGTGACCACTAATGCCATCGCTCGTCCCCATACAGAAGTGTTCCTTCCTGACAATCTCCTGCTCGTCAGTGAAAGAGACACATTTACATGCAGCGATCTCCTCCACAGTATAGGGGGCAGTGATCACTAATGCCATCGCTCGTCCCCATACAGAAGTGTTCCTTCCTGACAATCTCGTGCTCGTGAGTGGAGGAGACACATTTACATGCGGTGATCTCCTCCACAGTATAGAGGGCAGTGACCACTAAGGCCATCGCTCGTCTTCATACAGAAGTGTTCCTTCCTCACAATCTCCTGCTGTCAGTGGAGGAGACACATTTACATGCGGTGATCTCCTCCACAGTATGGGGAGCAGTGACCACTAATGCCATTGCTCGTCCACATACAGAAGTGTTCCTTCCTGACAATCTCCTGCTCGTCAGTGGAGGAGACACATTTACATGTAGTGATCTCCTCCACAGTATGGGGAGCAGTGACCACTAATGCCATTGCTCGTCCCCATACAGAAGTGTTCCTTCCTGACAATCTCGTGCTCGTGAGTGGAGGAGACACATTTACATGCGGTGATCTCCACAGTATAGAGGGCAGTGACCACTAATGCCATCGCTCATCCGCATACTGAAGCGTTACATCCTGACAATCTCCTGCTCGTCAGTGGAGGAGACACATTTACATGCGGTGATCTCCTCCACAGTACGGGGAGCAGTGATAACTAATGCCATCGCTCGTCCACATACAGAAGTGTTCCTTCCTGACAATCTCCTGCTCGTCAGTGGAGGAGACACATTTACATGCAGTGATCTCCTCCACAGTATGGGGAGCAGTGACCACTAATGCCATCGCTCGTCCCCATACAGAAGTGTTCCTTCCTGACAATCTCCTGCTCGTCAGTGGAGGAGACACATTTACATGCGGTGATCTCCTCCACAGTATAGAGGGCAGTGACCACTAATGCCATCGCTCATCCGCATACTGAAGCGTTACATCCTGACAATCTCCTGCTCGTCAGTGGAGGAGACACATTTACATGCGGTGATCTCCTCCACAGTACGGGGAGCAGTGATAACTAATGCCATCGCTCGTCCACATACAGAAGTGTTCCTTCCTGACAATCTCCTGCTCGTCAGTGGAGGAGACACATTTACATGCAGTGATCTCCTCCACAGTATGGGGAGCAGTGACCACTAATGCCATCGCTCGTCCCCATACAGAAGTGTTCCTTCCTGACAATCTCCTGCTCGTCAGTGGAGGAGACACATTTACATGCAGTGATCTCCTCCACAGTACAGGGAGCAGTGACCACTAATGCCATCGCTCGTCCCCATACAGAAGTGTTCCTTCCTGACAATCTCCTGCTGTCAGTGGAGGAGACACATTTACATGCAGTGATCTCCTCCACAGTATGGGGAGCAGTGACCACTAATGCCATTGCTCGTCCGCATACAGAAGTGTTCCTTCCTGACAATCTCCTGCTGGTCAGTGGAGGAGACACATTTACATGCAGTGATCTCCTCCACAGTACGGGGAGCAGTGATAACTAATGCCATCGCTCGTCCACATACAGAAGTGTTCCTTCCTGACAATCTCCTGCTCGTCAGTGGAGGAGACACATTTACATGCAGTGATCTCCTCCACAGTATGGGGAGCAGTGACCACTAATGCCATCGCTCGTCCCCATACAGAAGTGTTCCTTCCTGACAATCTCCTGCTCGTCAGTGGAGGAGACACATTTACATGCGGTGATCTCCTCCACAGTATAGAGGGCAGTGACCACTAATGCCATCGCTCATCCGCATACTGAAGCGTTACATCCTGACAATCTCCTGCTCGTCAGTGGAGGAGACACATTTACATGCGGTGATCTCCTCCACAGTACGGGGAGCAGTGATAACTAATGCCATCGCTCGTCCACATACAGAAGTGTTCCTTCCTGACAATCTCCTGCTCGTCAGTGGAGGAGACACATTTACATGCAGTGATCTCCTCCACAGTATGGGGAGCAGTGACCACTAATGCCATCGCTCGTCCCCATACAGAAGTGTTCCTTCCTGACAATCTCCTGCTCGTCAGTGGAGGAGACACATTTACATGCAGTGATCTCCTCCACAGTACAGGGAGCAGTGACCACTAATGCCATCGCTCGTCCCCATACAGAAGTGTTCCTTCCTGACAATCTCCTGCTGTCAGTGGAGGAGACACATTTACATGCAGTGATCTCCTCCACAGTATGGGGAGCAGTGACCACTAATGCCATTGCTCGTCCGCATACAGAAGTGTTCCTTCCTGACAATCTCCTGCTGGTCAGTGGAGGAGACACATTTACATGCAGTGATCTCCTCCACAGTACGGGGAGCAGTGACCACTAATGCCATCGCTCGTCCCCATACAGAAGTGTTCCTTCCTGACAATCTCCTGCTCGTCAGTGGAGGAGACACATTTACATGCAGTGATCTCCTCCACAGTATGGGGAGCAGTGACCACTAATGCCATTGCTCGTCCACATACAGAAGTGTTCTTTCCTGACAATCTCGTGCTCGTCAGTGGAGGAGACACATTTACATGCGGTGATCTCCTCCACAGTATAGAGGGCAGTGACCACTAATGCCATCGCTCATCCGCATACTGAAGCGTTACATCCTGACAATCTCCTGCTCGTCAGTGGAGGAGACACATTTACATGCGGTGATCTCCTCCACAGTACGGGGAGCAGTGATAACTAATGCCATCGCTCGTCCACATACAGAAGTGTTCCTTCCTGACAATCTCCTGCTCGTCAGTGGAGGAGACACATTTACATGCAGTGATCTCCTCCACAGTATGGGGAGCAGTGACCACTAATGCCATCGCTCGTCCCCATACAGAAGTGTTCCTTCCTGACAATCTCCTGCTCGTCAGTGGAGGAGACACATTTACATGCGGTGATCTCCTCCACAGTATAGGGGGCAGTGATCACTAATGCCATTGCTCGTCCACATACAGAAGTGTTCTTTCCTGCCAATCTCGTGCTCGTGAGTGGAGGAGACACATTTACATGCGGTGATCTCCTCCACAGTATAGAGGGCAGTGACCACTAATGCCATCGCTCATCCGCATACAGAAGCGTTCTTTCCTGACAATCTCCTGCTCGTCAGTGGAGGAGACACATTTACATGCGGTGATCTCCTCCACAGTACGGGGAGCAGTGATAACTAATGCCATCGCTCGTCCACATACAGAAGTGTTCCTTCCTGACAATCTCCTGCTCGTCAGTGGAGGAGACACATTTACATGCAGTGATCTCCTCCACAGTACAGGGAGCAGTGATCACTAATGCCATCGCTCGTCCCCATACAGAAGTGTTCCTTCCTGACAATCTCCTGCTCGTCAGTGGAGGAGACACATTTACATGCAGTGATCTCCTCCACAGTACGGGGAGCAGTGACCACTAATGCCATCGCTCGTCCCCATACAGAAGTGTTCCTTCCTGACAATCTCCTGCTCGTCAGTGGAGGAGACACATTTACATGCAGTGATCTCCTCCACAGTACGGGGAGCAGTGACCACTAATGCCATCGCTCGTCCCCATACAGAAGTGTTCCTTCCTGACAATCTCCTGCTCGTCAGTGAAAGAGACACATTTACATGCAGCGATCTCCTCCACAGTATAGGGGGCAGTGATCACTAATGCCATCGCTCGTCCCCATACAGAAGTGTTCCTTCCTGACAATCTCCTGCTCGTCAGTGGAGGAGACACATTTACATGCGGTGATCTCCTCCACAGTATAGGGGGCAGTGATCACTAATGCCATCGCACATCCTCCTACAGAAGCGTTCCTTCCTGACGATCACCAGGAGACACATTGACATACAGTGATCTCCTCCACAGTATGGGGAGCAGTGATCACTAATGCCATCGCTTGTCCTCATACAGAAGTGTTCCTTCCTGACAATCTCCTGCTCGTCAGTGGAGGAGACACATTTACATGTAGTGATCTCCTCCACAGTATGGGGAGCAGTGATCACTAATGCCATCGCTTGTCCTCATACAGAAGTGTTCCTTCCTCACAATCTCCTGCTCGTCAGTGGAAGAGACACATTTACATGCAGCGATCTCCTCCACAGTATAGAGGGCAGTGATCACTAATGCCATCGCACGTCCTACAGAAGCGTTCCTTCCTGAAGATCACCAGGAGACACATTGACATACAGTGATCTCCTCCACAGTAGAAGGAGTAGTGATTACTAGAAATAAGCAAAGTTTTTAAAAATTCGATTTGGTCACTTTGCCAATTTTTTCCTCAAAATTTGCTTCAATTTGAATTAATTTGTCGCAAAGCGCGTTAGATCAATTGTGGTCTACAGTTATATTTTAGGGAGAGTGTATCTCTGTGTACACCAGTGTGCAGTGCAGCAACATGCATAGCGAGTCCTTTCTGATGCTAAACCAGTTACTGTGCGTCTGAATGATAGGCAGTCTCATATATGGCCGCGCACTTCATCGTGCAGGCCACCAGCATTCCTAGCTAAAAGAAAAATTAAAAAAACAGACGGCATCCTTCGGTAAAGAAAAATGAAAAAAAAAAAAAAATCCTGCGGGTTCCCAATGACTCTTCAGCGGAAGGCAGCGCCAAGAAGGAGATGGAGGCAGCGCCACACAGCGGTGGAGAAAAAAAGGTTCTTTTAATCCATGTGGTAACACATGCGTTTGAATCCCTTCTGTTAGCTGTAGAATGACTGTGTGTCACTATCAGGCTCAGTTCACACTTCACTTATTTGGTCAGTTATTCTCATCAGTTATTGTCAGCCCAAAGCAGGTACCGGTCAAACCCACAGAACAGGTGCAGATCTATTCCTGATACCTAATTGGAGAGTAGGCCTGGCTCCTGCGTTTGCCTCATAATAAGTGATGGAAATAACTGATAGTGTGAACTCAGCCGTACAGGTGAATGTTTCTAATAAGGGTACAATGGGATGATCGCTAACTGAGCTGGTCCATCGGGCAGTCCAGATCTTTGCAGGCTGAAAGATTATTGACAGGTCTGATCAATAAGGACATCAGTCACCGGTGCCTTCACCGGTGGAAAGCGTAACCTTCAATCTTCCAGGCTGGGCCAATACTGCAGAGAGGAAGGGAGAACCCTCCAACCCGGCCGACAACTTGAACAAATAAGGGAAATTTATTCCTTGATCATTTTATCAACAATTCTGGAAATATAAAAGGAAAATGGTGGAAAAAAAGGGGAGAGGGGGGTTTACTGCCCGCTATCATGCAGTATACGGATAGCAAGTGCCTGCACAGTTGTCCCATCTCCCCACCATACGAGGTATTAATTCATGGCTGGAGACTGTATGTCCATCTTGCTTCTTTCTGCTCCATCTCCGTCTCTAATACCTGTGCTGATGACCTCAATCATAGTGAATGACAGGACCCTCACGTCACCGCCATGTCTGGAAATGGGTTTAGAACCTTTATTCCTCATATCCCCTTTATGCTCCAAGATCTGTTTTAAAATTTGCAACAGGTTTTGCCGACATACATCGAGTTGCAGGCACCTCTCCGTAAGTATCCTACTGTAAAGGAGCGGGTACGGTATATATTGTGTCCACCAGAATCAGAGAAGGTTGAGTCTGTCCGAGTGAACAGACATGCCCTACAATGTCCACATCGAACTGTACCCATTCTTCTGGGAGTAAGTCAGGTTTCTATGGACTAACCTGGTCTATAGGTGATGGCTAGAAAGTCTGGAACCATCCCGGAGAAGTCTGATTTTAAGGGACACCAGTATTTCTCTAATACACCTCACTTCTTGCGCCCTTGAATCATAGGTACCTATAATACGGAGGGTCAACAATTTTGTTCTATGACAAGTCCGCGCATTGTCCCATAGTTTCCGGAAAGCTCTGATAATAGTGAATAGCCGAATGACCAAGAAAGCGATCAATTCCTTCTGTATGTCATGAGTAAAAAATACACCAATATGATTTTGATTAAGTGCTTCCACAAAATGGACCATAGAACTAAGATGTCATCTATGAATCTTACCCATAGTAGGATCCGTGGCGTCCACTTACTATACTGGTCCAAAAATACTATCGTATACTCCCACCTGCCCAGGAGCAAATTTGCGTAAGTCGGCGCACATAGGCTACCCATCGCGCTGAGCTGGTGGTAATATCTGGAGTCAGAATAAATTCTCATTGTGCCCCGATAATGATTACTTTTAGTATGAAGGACGTACTTTGTAGCTCTCAGTACCATTGGATGTAGGACAGATGTGTAGATGGTCTCAACGTCAATGGAGACCAGCCACACGTCGGCGTCAACCACAGTCCCTTCTAGTCCTTTAAGTATCTCGTATATATAAGGTTAAGGACAGAACAGATGGCCGCAGAATTCTAATATATGTGCCCACATTTTGTGTTAGATTGCCCACCCCTGACACGATAGCTCTACCTTTCAAACCTTTGTGGACTTTCGGAAGTCCATAAAATGTTGCAATTTTGGGACGTTGAGGGATTTTTGGGATTAATCCGGTGGTTTTCTAACGCTTCCTTTAATATACAGTAGCTGACAATTCAGACCAGTAAGATCTAGTTGGATCCCCCACAAGAATCCCAGAACTCTTGGAGTCAGAAGGAAGAGACAGATGCATCTGGTGATATGGTTTACAATGCTTCTTTGTCTGAGAAAGATCTCTGTTTGATTGTCGAGACCCTCAATCTTTGGAGTAGGATAGTTTTTCTTTTGACTAGTATGTGTGCTATAATTTCATTCTTCAAGATCTCTAATCACTGAGTTGAGAAAGAGGTCAATATGTTGATCTGATTCTTCTGGTGTCGTTTTCCCCCTTCCTCTTTCATTGTCCTCAATCAATTGGGCGAGATCTTCCATTCCTTGTAAATCCTCTACTTCTATCCCAAATTCCTGGCATTTTTCTATTAGTTTGTGTAAATGTTTTATGTCACCAAATCTTTCTGATAAAAAGATGTAGGTCCTTAATCCAATGAAATACATTAAAGGGGTTCTGCACTTTCATTTAACTGATGATCTATCCTCTGGATAGATCATCAGCATCTGATCGGCGGGTCCGACACCCAGGACCCCCGCCGATCAGCTGTTTGAGAAGGCAGAGGCGCTCCAGTAGGGCCTTCTCACTGTTTACCGCCGGCCCACTGACATCATGACTAGTATCAACTAGCGTGGGCGGGGCTAAACTCTGTTCACTTGAATGGAGCTTAGCCCCGCCCACGCTAGTTGATACTAGTCATGATGTCAGTGGGCCGGCGGTAAACAGTAAGAAGGCCGCGGCGCTGCTGGCGCACCGCTGCCTTCTCAAACAGCTGATCGGCGGGGGTCCCGAGTCTCGGACCCCCGCCGATCAGAAGCTGATGATCTATCCAGAGGATAGGTCATCAGTTAAAACAAAGTGCAGAACTCCTTTAAGTCTTCTCTTTGGGAAAAAGGATCCTTTAGATATTATTTCGGGGGAATTCCTGACAGATTGAGGATGAGTGAAGTGTCCACAGCATGGCCGGTCTTAATTTTCCCTCGACCTGTGTGTGTTCTCTCAGAGTGTATGCATTTGATTGGGTGTTCTGTGGGTGACATTACATTTGAGGTGCCATGAGATGATGAGGAAGTAGTAGAACATAATTATGCATTGGAGCCACCCATTGATGATTCCCCTGCTGTGGATGGCAGGGTGGTCTGGGCTGGGACCTCCCCATGAGTGTTGTAATCCTGAATTTACTTGAGGATATCCGCTGTTACTCCTTCTCCTACCTTCTTTGTAATAGCCTCTGCCTTGGCCCCTCGGCAATGTTGAGGGTTCTCCCTTCCTCTCTGCAGTATTGGCCCAGCCTAGATACTGGGGTAGTTTTTTAATGATTATTAAAGGTGACATTTCACACTGGTGAAGGTGCTCTGTGACTTTGTATGTTTGCATGCTGAAAGATCAGAATTTGCCAGCGGCAGATTGTGTTGTCTAATTACGATCTGCTGCTATACCACTGTATAGCATGGTGACGAGCGATGGCAAGGTTAGCAGCAGTCACCTCAGCAAGTAAACAGACGATTGCTGGGAGGGTACGCTACCCTCCCGACAATCGTCTGTGTGATTGGGGTGTTTAATACACCCTATATCAGCATGGACTTAACCGTGGAGTGGCCCAAAATACAAGTAGTGGGGAGGGTATAAGCAATAGGGCTGTGTTCACATCACTGTTTATTTTTCCGTTCTTCAAATTCTTCAGAAGAACAGCCCAAAAAATCCTGTTTGAGTATCTGCATTCATACAGTCAGTATTTATTAAGCATTTGATCAGTATTAGTAAAGAAAAAACAGGAGCGGGTCCAAAACAGAGATAACATGTGATGGGAATATTTGCATGTCTTCTGTGTTTTGGACCCACTCCTGCTTTTGAATTCCAAATCATGGTCAATTCCTGTTGCAAAATACTAATCGCGAGATCAAGGCCTTCTGGACACTCAAAAGGGACAGGACCCAGTTTCTTTTTGTTATTTGTCAACGCAGCCAAACAGGGATACTGTCACAGATGGTGTAGCAGAAAACAAGAAGTTACAAATAAGGATCCGACTGGCTTGATCCAAAACTAAGGAACAAAAGGGTGAGCCCTATTAAAGCCCTGAAGCTCTCCCTGTCTTCTCAGCCCATGCAAAGATCTCAGTGATAGAAAGTTGCATGTCCACGTACCTAGACTGAGTGACATCTGCAAACCCTAGAATAGTGAGGGGACACGACCACCGGCTCCCTGCACTTAATACGGAGGGAGTCAGGGTCACCTAGAATCAAGCCAACAGGAAACCACAAATACAGAAATAGACTTATCTGAAGAACCAGCTGTAGCAACTTCAAGCAGACAACACAATCCAGGAAGTAATATAAACCGCAAAGTGAGGTAGTATGGGAGGAGATATATAGGGAGGCAATCACTGCTAATAGATGACAGCTGGGAGAGGGAGGAGAGATGTCAAAGCGAAAGCAAAACAAAAGATCATGCAGGAGGTACTGAAGAACGTCTATCAGAACTTCTCAGAGATCTGGCAGTGACAGTACCCCTCCCTCTACGAGTGGACTCTGGACACTCAGAGCCCACCTTCTCAGGATGGGACCTATGGATCTTCCAAGTCTGAGGAAGATCAAGATGGTAGGCAACAGGATTGATGACGGACAAGATTTTGTAAGGCTCAAAAAACTTAGGACCCAACATCCAGGAGGGAACCTTCAATTTGATATTCTTAGTAGACAACCACACCAGATCACCAACATTCGGGTCCGGACCAGGCACACGTCTCTTATCAGCCACACGCTTATATCTCTCACTCATGCTCTTTAGATTATCCTGAATCTTTTGCCAAATAGATGATAAAGACGAGGAGAATCTCCCCTCATCAGGTAAACCAGAACCCCCCTCTCCAGAGAATGTCCCAAACTGCGGATGAAACCCATATGCACCAAACAATGGTGATTCAGAGGACTCCTGACGACGGTTATTTAAAGCAAACTCAGCAAGGGAGAGAAAAGAACACCAATCCTCCTGATTCTCTGCCACAAAACAGTGCAGATATGTCTCAAGATTCTGATTGACGCGCTCCGTCTGGCCATTCGACTGCGGGTGGAAAGCAGAAGAGAATGACAACCAAACCCCCAAGCAAGAACAGAAGGCCTTCCAGAATCTGGAAACAAACTGCGTGCCCCTATCAGAGACTATGTCTGAAGGAATACCGTGCAGTTTGACAATGTGATCAAGAAATGCCTGCGCCAGCGTTTTAGCATTGGGCAAGCCAGGAAAAGGGATGAAATGCACCATTTTGCTAAAACGGTCCACCACCACCAGAATCACAGTCTTCCCCGAGGAACGAGGCAGGTCCGTAATGAAGTCCATGGACAGATGTGTCCAAGGATGGGAAGGAATGGGTAACGGAAGGAGAGGACCCGATGGCCGTGAATGAGGGACTTTGGCACGAGCACATGTCTCGCAGGCTGCCACAAAACCCTCAACCGACTTACGAAAAGCCGGCCACCAGAATCACTGAGCAATGAGATCCACTGTGGCTCTACCCCCCGGGTGCCCAGCAAGGACAGTATCGTGGTGCTCCTTAAACACCTCCGGACCGCCTAACGCACATGTGCGTTCCGGAGGTGGCAGGCTGGCGCACAGTCACGCATATACGCGTCATCTCGCGAGACGCGAGATTTCCTGTGAACGCGCGCACACAGGCGCGCGCGCTCACAGGAACGGAAGGTAAGCGAGTGGATCTCCAGCATGCCAGCGGCGATCGTTCGCTGGCAGGCTGGAGATCCGAATTTTTTAACCCCTAACAGGTATATTAGACGCTGTTTTCATAACAGCGTCTAATATACCACCTACCTGGTCCTCTGGTGGTCCCTTTTGTTAGGATCGACCACCAGAGGACTCAGGTAGGTCAGTACAGTCGCACCCAACACCACACTACACTACACCCCCCCCCCGTCACTTATTAACCCCTTATAAACCCCTGATCACCCATGATCACCCCATATAAACTCCCTGATCACCCCCCTGTCATTGATCACCCCCCTGTCATTGATCACCCCCCTGTCAGGCTCCGTTCAGACGTCCGTATGATTTTTACGGATCCACGGATACATGGATTGGATCCGCAAAACGCATACGGACGTCTAAATGGAGCCTTACAGGGGGGTGATCAATGACAGGCGGGTGATCACCCATATACACTCCCTGATCACCCCCTGTCATTGATCACCCCCCTGTAAGGCTCCATTCAGACGTCCGCATGATTTTTACGGATCCATGGATACATGGATCGGATCCGCAAAACGCATACGGACGTCTAAATGGAGCCTTACAGGGGGGTGATCAATGACAGGCGGGTGATCACCCATATACACTCCCTGATCACCCCCCTGTAAGGCTCCATTCAGACGTCCGCATGTGTTTTGTGGATCCGATCCATGTATCCATGGATCCGTAAAAAATCATGCGGATGTCTGAATGGAGCCTTACAGGGGGGGTGATCAGTGACAGGGGGGTGATCACCCTGATCACCCCCTGTCATTGATAACCCCCCTGTAAGGCTCCATTCAGACGTCCGCATGTGTTTTGCGGATCCGATCCATGGATCCGTAAAAATTATACGGACGTCTGAATGGAGCCTTACCAGGGGCGTGATCAATGACAGGGGGGTGATCCGGGAGTCTATATGGGTGATTACCCCCCTGTCATTGATCACCCCCCTGTCATTGATCACCCCCCCTGTCATTGATCACCCCCCCCCCCTGTAAGGCTCCATTCAGACATTTTTTTTGGCACAAGTTAGCGGAAATTTTTTGTTTGTTTTTGTTTTTGTTTTTTCTTACTAAGTCTCATATTCTACTAACTTGTGTCAAAAAATAAAATCTCCCATGAACTCACCATACCCCTCACGGAATCCAAATGTGTAAACATTTTTAGACATTTATATTCCAGACTTCTTCTCACGCTTTAGGGCCCCTAAAAAGCCAGGGCAGTATAAATACCCCACATGTGACCCCATTTCGGAAAGAAGACACACCAAGGTATTCCGTGAGGGGCATATTGAGTCCATGAAAGATTGAAATTTTTGTCCTAAGTTAGCGGAAAGTGAGACTTTGTGAGAAAAAAAACAAAAAATCAATCTCCGCTAACTTATGCAAAAAATAAAAAATTTCTAGGAACTCGCCAGGCCCCTCATTGAATACCTTGGGGTGTCTTCTTTCCAAAGTGGGGTCACATGTGGGGTATTTATACTGCCCTGGCTTTTTAGGGGCCCGAAAGTGTGAGAAGAAGTCTGGGATCCAAATGTCTAAAAATGCCCTCCTAAAAGGAATTTGGGCCGCTTTGCGCATCTAGGCTGCAAAAAAGTGTCACACATCTGGTATCGCCGTACTCAGGAGAAGTTGGGGAATGTGTTTTGGGGTGTCATTTTACATATACCCATGCTGGGTGAGAAAAATATCTTGGTCAAATGCCAACTTTGTATAAAAAAAATTGGAAAAGTTGTCTTTTGCCAAGATATTTCTCTCACCCAGCATGGGTATATGTAAAATGACACCCCAAAACACATTCCCCAACTTCTCCTGAGTACGGCGATACCAGATGTGTGACACTTTTTTGCTGCCAAGGTGGGCAAAGGGGCACATATTCCAAAGTGCACCTTTCGGATTTTGCAGGCCATTTTTTACAGATTTTGATTGCAAAGTACTTCTCACACATTTGGGCCCCTAAATTGCCAGGGCAGTAACCACGCCACAAGTGACCCCATTTTGGAAAGAAGACACCCCAAGGTATTCCGTGAGGGGCATGGCGAGTTCCTAGAATTTTTTATTTTTCGTCGCAAGTTAGTGGAATATGAGACTTTGTAAGGAAAAAAGAGAAAAAAAAAAAATCATCATTTTCCGCTAACTTGTGACAAAAAATAAAAAATTCTAGGAACTCGCCATGCCCCTCACGGAATACCTTGGGGTGTCTTCTTTCCAAAATGGGGTCACTTGTGGGGTAGTTATACTGCCCTGGCAATTTAGGGGCCCTAATGTGTGAGAAGTACCTTGCAATCAAAATGTGTAAAAAATGGCCTGCAAAATCCGAAAGGTGCACTTTGGAATATGTGCCCCTTTGCCCACCTTGGCTGCAAAAAAGTGTCACACATATGGTATCGCCGTACTCTGGAGAAGTTGGGGAATGTGTTTTGGGGTGTCATTTTACATATACCAATGCTGGGTGAGAAAAATATCTTGGCAAAAGACAACTTTTCCCATTTTTTTATACAAAGTTGGCATTTGACCAAGATATTTTTCTCACCCAGCATGGGTATATGTAAAATGACACCCCAAAACACATTCCCCAACTTCTCCTGAGTACGGCGATACCAGATGTGTCACACTTTTTTGCTGCCAAGGTGGGCAAAGGGGCACATATTCCAAAGTGCACCTTTCAGATTTTGCAGGCCATTTTTTACACATTTTGATTGCAAAGTTCTTCTCACACATTTGGGCCCCTAAATTGCCAGGGCAGTATAACTACGCCACAAGTGACCCCATTTTGGAAAGAAGACACCCCAAGGTATTCCGTGAGGGGCATGGCGAGTTCCTAGAAATTTTTATTTTTTGTCGCAAGTTAGTGGAATATGAGACTTTGTAAGAAAAAAATAAAAATAAAAAATCATCATCATTTTCCGCTAACTTGTGACAAAAAATAAAAAGTTCTATGAACTCACTATGCCCATCAGCGAATACCTTAGGGTGTCTACTTTCCGAAATGGGGTCATTTGTGGGGGTTTTCTACTGTCTGGGCATTGTAGAACCTCAGGAAACATGACAGGTGCTCAGAAAGTCAGAGCTGCTTCAAAAAGCGGAAATTCACATTTTTGTACCATAGTTTGTAAATGCTATAACTTTTACCCAAACCATTTTTTTTTTTGCCCAAACATTTTTTTTTATCAAAGACATGTAGAACAATAAATTTGGCGAAAAATTTATATATGGATGTCGTTTTTTTTGCAAAATTTTACAGCTGAAAGTGAAAAATGTCATTTTTTTGCAAAAAAATCGTTACATTTTGATTAATAACAAAAAAAGTAAAAATGTCAGCAGCAATAAAATACCACCAAATGAAAGCTCTATTAGTGAGAAGAAAAGGAGGTAAAATTCATTTGGGTGGTAAGTTGCATGACCGAGCAATAAACGGTTAAAGTAGTGTAGTGCCGAAGAGTAAAAAGTGCTCTGGTCATGAAGGGGGTTTCACCTAGCGGGGCTGAAGTGGTTAAAAACCTTATGTCATAAAGCGAGAGGCACAAACAACCTCCCAGGAGGACAAAGATCAGGAGCCTCTGACTGGGCTGCCTGAACCTCTGCCTCCAATTCAGGATAAAGAGCAGACACAACCACCCCTTCAGACAAAATGGGACCCGGGTCTTCAAAGTTCCCCGCTCCCGGTAAACAACGTGACAGGGCATCTGCCTTCACATTCTTAACCCCAGGGCGGAACGTGACCACAAAATTAAACCTTGAAAAGAACAAAGACCATCTGGCCTGTCTCGGGTGCAGACGCTTGGCTGACTCCAAGTAGGCCAGATTCTTATGGTCGGTAAACATGGTAATAGGGTGTCTGGATCCCTCTAGCCAATGGCACCATTCCTCAAAAGCTAATTTGATGGCCAACAACTCCCTATCTCCCATATCGTAATTTCTCTCTGCGGAGGAGAGTTTCCTTGAGAAAAAGGCACACGGTCGCCATTTGGCAGCAGAGGGACCCTGAGACAAGACCGCACCCACACCCACCTCAGAAGCGTCCACCTCAACTATGAAGGGCAGAGAGATATCAGGTTGTACCAAGATGGGAGCAGAAGCAAAACTCTCCTTGATACTAGAAAAGGCCTTACGCGCCTCTACCGACCAGGAGGAAAAATCTACCCCCTTTCTGGTCATATCAGTGAGTGGTTTAACAACAGAGGAATAATTCAAAATGAACTTCCTGTGATAATTGGTAAAACCCAAAAAATGCATCAGCGCCTTCTGATTCTCAGGAAGCTCCCACTCAAGCACAGCGCGGACCTTCTCGGGGTCCATGCGAAAACCAGAAGCGGAGAGAAGAAACCCCAGAAATTGAATTTCTGGAACCGCAAACACACATTTTTCCAGTTTAGCATATAATTTATTCTTCCGCAGAATGAGCAAGACCTGACGTAGGTGGGCCTTATGAGTTTTGAAATCGGGAGAAAAAATCAAAATGTCATCTAGGTACACCAGTACAAATTTTCCCATTAAATGATAAAAAATGCTGTTCACGAAATGCTGAAAAACGGCTGGGGCATTCATCAAACCAAAAGGCATAACCAAATTCTCAAAATGGCCCTCAGGGGTATTGAAGGCCGTCTTCCATTCGTCCCCTTCTCTGACCCTGACCAGGTTGTATGCCCCTCTTAAATCCAACTTGGAAAAAACTTTAGCCCCAACAATCTGGTTAAACAGGTCCGGGATCAGAGGAAGCGGATAAGGGTCACGAATTGTGATATTGTTCAGCTCCCTGAAATCCAGACAAGGTCTTAAAGAACCATCTTTTTTCTTAACAAAGAAAAAAACAGCGGCAACAGGTGACTTCGAGGGTCGTATGTGTCCCTTTCTCAGACTCTCAGAGATATAAGCACGCATAGTGATCCTCTCAGGTTGGGAAAGATTGTATAAACGAGATTTAGGCAGCTTGTCGTCTGGGATGAGATTAATAGGGCAATCGTACTCCCTGTGTGGGGGCAAATCCTGAACTCCACTCTCAGAGAAGACATCCGAAAATTCAGAGAGAAAAGATGGTACAGTCTTAGTAGCAACCTCAGAAACAGATGTCGTGAGGCAATTCTCTCTGCAAAAGTCACTCCAACCATTTATTTGCCTCACTTGCCAATCAATGGTGGGGTTATGTTTAGTGAGCCAGGGTAGCCCCAACACTAGAGGAGTAGGCAACCCGCTTAGGACGAAACATGACACATCCTCAACATGAGCATCACTCACAATCAAGCGGATATTGTGAACTATGCCTTTTAACGATTTTTGAGAAAGTGGAGCGGAATCAATAGCAAAAACAGGTATATCCTTTCCCAAAGTGCATACCTGGAAACCATGTGTTATAGCAAATTGATTATCAATGAGATTGAGAGCTGCTCCACTATCTACAAAAATCTCATAAAGAATGTTCTTGCTCTCTAGCGCCACCCTGGCAGGTAGGACAAAACGGAAACTACAAGCAAATGGAAAATCTTCAATTTCCGCATCAACCTTGCCAATAGTAACAGATGGAACATTTTTAGAGGACTTTTTTCTTTTTGTTACTTTATTACTCTCCAAAAACTGCCTGACTCTCCTAGAGGTACAAACATTTGCCAAATGATTAATACCTCCACAACAGAAACAAACCCTCCTCTTAGAGCTGAATCCTCTATTGTCAGAGGCAAGCAAACCCAGCTGCATGGCCTCCTGCTCAGAGGGGATTGAGAGAGACTGAGACCCCTGCACACTGAATGAGACCGCCGCACTGTCCTTGAACTGAGTATGACAGGAAGGAGTGATCTCTCCTCTCTCTCTTAGACGCCTGTCAATACGAACAGCCCGAGACATGGCAGACTCCAAGGAGGTAGGTCTCTCATGAAAGGCAAATGCATCTTTCAATCCCTCTGAAAGACCATGGCAAAATTGACTTCGGAGTGCAGCATCATTCCAACCAGTATCAACTGCCCATCTCCGAAATTCTGAACAGTATATCTCTGCGGACTGTTTACCCTGGCATAAAAGACGCAGTTTAGATTCAGCCAGAGCAATACGATCCGGATCATCATATATCTGACCCAGGGCTACAAAAAATGTATGCACTGATCGGAGGGGCCGTGCCCCGACCGGCAGCGAAAAGGCCTAAGACTGAGCGTTATCCCTGAGCAGTGAGATGATGATCCCCACCCTCTGCTCCTCATCACCAGAGGAATGGGGAAGTAGGCGAAAATGGAGTTTGCAAGCCTCTCTAAACCGAACAAAATTCTCACTACCCCCGGAGAACGTATCCGGGAGCGAGATCTTAGGCTCAGAACAAACTCCATGAACGCAAGCAGAACCGGTCATCTGAAACTGAAATACAGTTTTACGGAGCCCTGCGACCTCCAGTGAAAGACCCCGCATGCGGTCCGTCAAGGCTAAAACCGGATCCATGCTTAAGACGGTTTTGGCGGTTTATAATGTCACGGATGGTGTAGCAGAAAACAAGAAGTTACAAATAAGGATCCGACTGGCTTGATCCAAAACTAAGGAACAAAAGGATGAGCCCAATTAAAGCCCTGAAGCTCTCCCTGTCTTCTCAGCCCATGTAAAGATCTCAGTAAAAGAAAGTTGCATGTCCACGTACCTAGACTGAGTGACCCCTGCAAACCCTAGAATAGTGAGGGGACACGACCACCAACTCCATGCAATTAATACGGAGGGAGTCAGGGTCACCTAGAATCAAGCCAACAGGAAAACAACAAATACAGAAATAGACTTATCTGAAGAACCAGCTGTAGCAACTTCAAGCAGAGAACACAATCCAGGAAGTAATATAAACCGCAAAGTGAGGTAGTATGGGGAGGAGATATATAAGGAGGCAATCACTGCTAATAGATGACAGCTGGGAGAGGGAGGAGAGATGTCAAAGCGAAAGCAAAACAAAAGAAGATCATGCAGGAGGTACTGAAGAACGTCTATCAGATCTTCTCAGAGATCTGGCGGTGAAAGATACTAGTGGCCCCAGAACAGCCTGCTGAAGGTGGCAACAGCATGAAGAATTAAAGGGATTCTGTCACCTGGATTTTGCCTATAGAGCTGCGGACATGTGCTGCTAGATCGCCGCTAGCACGTCCGCAATATACATTCCCCATAGTGTTTTATTTACCGTAGGCCAAAAAATATTTTTTTATATATATGTAAATGAAGCAAGTAAGGAGCCCAAGGGGCTGTTACTAACGTTTCTGGAGCCCAGCCATGCCCATTATGAAGGAGCCCAGCACCGCCCCGCATCCTTCGAATCTCCTCCTTGCATCCCAAAGTCACCAATTTAGAGCGCCGTTATCTCGCGCATGCGCGAGTACACAGCATGTCAGTGCTGGCACAGTGTTCTTTCCCTGTGCTGGCTGCGAGATTACGGTGCTCTAAGACCTCTTTCACACGAACGCACGCACTCCGTGGCCGTATTGTGGACTGCATTTGCGGATCCGCAATACACGGGTACTGTTCCGTGTGCATTCCGCATCACGGATGCGGACCCATTCACTTCAATGGGTCCGCAAATCCGGAGATGCGGAATGGTGCAGAACGAAACCCTACTGAAGCACTACGGATTGGTTCCGTGAGGTTTTGTCCTGTACTTCCATTCCGCAAAAAGATAGAACATGTCCGGATCCGCTGCGACTGCCCCACGGTGGGTGTTCGTGCATTTGCGGGCCGCAGCACGGCCATGGGGCGCACACGTTCGTGTGCAAGAGGCCCAAGGAGGAGATTCGGAGGATGCGGGCGGTGCTGGGCTCCTTCAGAATAGGGCATGGCTGGGCTCCACAAACGTTAGTAACAGCCCCTTGGGCTCCTTACTTGCCTCATTTACATATATATAAAATCATTTTTCTGCCTAAATAAAAGCACTTACAGCTATGGGGAATGTATACTGCGGACGTGCTAGCGGCGATCTAGCAGCGCATGTCCGCAGCTCTATAGGCAAAATCCAGGTGACAGAGTGATGAGGGTGGCAACTGAATGAAGTGTCACAATAGCAGCCCCGGAACAAAGGGGGGAGGGTGGCAACAGCATGAAGAGTCAACATAGTGGACCCGTAACAGACTGGTGATTGTGGCGATAGCATAAAGAATGACAATGGTGGCCCAGTCACAGATTGTTGAGGGTGGCAACAGCATGAAGAGTGACACTAGTGGACCCAGAACAGATTGGTGAGGGTAGCAACAGCATGAAGGGTCACAATAGTGGCCCCGGAATAGAGTGGGGAGGGTTGCAACAGCAAGAGTCAACATAGTGGCCCCGTAACAAACTGGTTAGGGTGGCAACAGCATGAAGAGTTATTATAGTGGCCCCAGAACAGAGTGGTGAGGGGGGCAACAGCATGAAGAGTCATTATGGTGGCCCCGGAACAGAGTATTTAGGTTGGCATCAGCATAAAGAGTCACAATAGTGGCCCCGGAACTGAGTGGTGAGGGTGGCAACAGCATGAAGAGTCATAATAATGGCCCCAGAACAGAGTGGGGAGGGTTGCAACAGTATGAGGAGTCAACATAGTGGCCCTGTAAAAGACTGGTGAGAGTGGCCACAGCATGAAGAGTCAACATAGTGGCCCAGGAACAGAGTGGTGAGGGGGGCAACAGCATGAAGAATCACATTAGTGGTCCTGTAACAGACTGGTGAGGGTGGCCACAGCATGAAGAGTCAACATAGTGGCCGCAGAGTAGTGTGGTGAGGGTGGTCACAGCTTAAAGAGTCACAATAGTGGCCCCAGAACAGAGTGGGGAGAGTTGCGACAGCATAAAGAGTCACAAGAGTGGCCCTGTAACAGACTGGTAAGGGTGGCAACAGCATGAAGAGTCACAATAGTACCCCCACCAAGAGTGGTGAGGGTGGCAACAGCATGAAGAATCACATTAGTGGTCCTGTAACAGACTGGTGAGGGTGGCCACAGCATGAAGAGTCAACATAGTGGCCGCAGAGTAGTGTGGTGAGGGTGATCACAGCTTAAAGAGTCACAATAGTGGCCCCAGAACAGGGTGGGGAGAGTTGCGACAGCATAAAGAGTCACAAGAGTGGCCCTGTAACAGACTGGTAAGGGTGGCAACAGCATGAAGAGTCACAAAAGTAGCCCCAGAAAAGAGTTTTGAGGATGGCAGCAGCATGAAGACTCACAATAGTGGCCCCATCACAGACTGGTGAGGGTGGCAACAGCATGAAGAGTCATAATAGTGGATCTGGAACAGACTGGTGAGGGTTGCAACAGCATAAAGAGTCAACATAGTGGCCCTGTAATAGACTGGTGAGGGTGGCCACAGCATGAAGAGTCAACAGAGTGGTGAAGGTGGCAACAGCATGAAGAGTAATTATGGTGGCCCCGGAACACAGTGGTGAGAGTAGCAATAGCATGAATAGTCAAAATAGTGGCCCCAGAACAGACTAGTGAGGGTGGACACAGCATGACGAGTCACAAAAGTGGCCCCATAGCAGAGTGGTGAGGGTGGAAACAGCATAAACGGTCACAATAGTGGCCTCGGAACAGAATGGTGAAGGTTGCAACAGCATGAAGAGTCATGATAGTAGCCCCGAAACAGACTGATGAGGGTGGCAACAGCATGAAGAGTCACAATAGCGGCCCCAGAACAGACTGATGAGGGTGGCAACAGCATGAAGGATCACAATAGTGGCCCCAGAATATAACGGGGAGGGTGGCAACAGCATGAAGAGTAACATTAGTGGCGCCATAACAGACTGGTGAGGGTAGCAACAGCATAAAGAGTCACAATAGCGGCCCCAGAACAGACTGGTGAGGGTAGCAACAGCATTAAGAGTCACAATAGTGGCCCCAGAACAGAGTTTTGAGGATGGCAGCAGCACGAAGACTCACAATAGTGGCCCCAGAATATAGCGGGAGGGTGGCAACAGCATGAAGAGTAACATTAGTGGCCCCATAACAGACTGGTGAGAGTGGCCACAGCATGAAGAGTCAACAGAGTGATGAGGGTGGCAACTAGAGACGGCTTTGCGGTTCGCCCGGCGGTCGTTTCGCAGCAAAATTTGCGTGTTCGCGATTCGCCGAACATCCGAACATATGGGGATATTCGCGCCCGCCATATTCTTTTACATTGTGAAGAACTTTGACCCGTGACACATCCATCAGATGGTACAGGACAGCCAATTGAGACGTTTCAGCACATGGACATACCCCCTACCTTATAAATAAACCCGATCTGGCCGCCATTTTACATTCAGTGTTTTGCCAGTGTAGGGAGAGGTTGCTGTGTGGAGCAGGGACAGGCTGTTAGGGACACCAAACGCTAGCTAATAGGGCCACACAAGTCCTTACAAGCACTGGTATAGGTGTGCTATCTATATGTCTGATACACTGAGGGGTGCTATATACTTATAATATACTTTTATAATGAGTCAAAAACACATAGATCTATATAGTGATCACTTGGAAGTCAGGGGGCTAGGGGCTTACTAGGGCCATTTTTATGTATGGTAAGGTTCCGGGAGGGGTCGCTCTTTTCAGGGCAGGTGGTCTGTGGTTAGGCTATCAGGGCCAGAATACCACCCCCTGTAGGGCAATATCAGGACAGTTCTTTGCCCACCCTGTCCTTCAATACCACATCATCATGTAGCCCAGGGATGGATGGTTTTTGCTTTCCCTCCGGGATTCATCGATGTGCACTGGAGCCCCCCGCATTGTGGTAGGACATATGGTTTCTGATTTGGTGCCGCCGAGCACCTGATTTAGTGCCGCCGAGCACTTGTTATTGCCGACCACATCTCTGCTTTTTGCTTAACTTTAATAATTTAATTTATTGTCATTTTGAGGGATATCTTTTCCATTCACACGTCCGCAAAATGGGTCCGCATCCGTTCCACAATTTTGCGGAACCGGTGCAGACCCATTATTTTCAATGGGGCCGGAATGTGCTGGCCGCATCTGCATTTGCGGATCCGCACTTTCGCATCCGTGCTTCCGTTTCTGCAAAAAAATAGAACATGTACTATTCTTGTCCGCAATTGCAGACAAGATTAGGCATTTTCTATTATAGTGACGGCGAAGTGTGGTCCACAAATTGCGGAATGCACATTGCTGGTGTCCGTGTTTTGCGGATCCGCAAAACACTTACGGACGTGTGAATGGACCCTCATAGTAACATTATTAAAGGTTACGTTTAATCTTTATGTATATTCTAATGGGTTGCCATAAATGTGAGACCACTAGGGGGCGATCCGCACTATTGCCTGCCTGGCTATCTTCACTGTCTCCTCATAGCGTCTGCCGTACTAAACTTAGTAACACTGTTTGTTTCACAGTGCTACCTGCTGATAGCGACTGCCCTCCCAGCGTCCACTTATTACTTGTTGTATCAAAGCTCTTTCCTTTGCATGACACTTGCTGGCTAAAACTTTACATGTATCACTCTCTGCCCCCCGACATGTTTCGCCAATACACTTGGCGTCTTTAGGGGTATGGGCAGAATACCAATATACATTCTTTATAGTGCATTTGGGTACTGTATAGTGCATTTGCGCATGCGAAAATTATATTGCTGATATTTCGCATTGAAAAAAATAATGAATGGAGATCACAAATTCGAATTTAACATCTGGTATGTTACTGTCCATGTTGTGGGACTATTTGTGCACTTCTAGTAATTATTTCTTGGCTGCAAATATGAGCTGAACGTTTTTCAGGTTCGCCTGCCACTGAAATGAATGGGACCCGCAGCGAACTTGCGGTTTGCAAACATTTGATCGCGTTCGCGAACTGTCCCGTCAGATGTTCCTCCATCACTTGTGGCAACAGCATGAAAAGTAGTTGTCACGCCTTGCCCCGTGAATGCTTGCCCTGTGAATGTGCAGAGATCTGTCAGACTGGCTGCACATGTCTGACTTCTTGGTTGTTTGATTTGGGTTTGAGCTGGATCCACCTTCCCTCATGTGTACTGGGTTTCATTGTTAGTGAGGCTATTTATCCCTCCCCCCCCCCCCCCCAGTGGCCTGTGCGGGTTATAGTTCTTTCCTGGGAGCTCTTGATTTGTGGTGGATCGTATGCTCCAGCTCTGCTCAAGATAAGTCTTCTCCTTCATTTCCCTTTGTGTGTTTTTTCTAGGCCTCTAGGGAGACGCTTGCTTCCTCCTGGTTTGAAGAAGCAGGTAGCCTCTTGCCTTTTCCCTGCTGCTTAGGGTTTGCCCAGGGTGTTTAGGTTTTAGGCATGAGGGCATGTGCATATCCACTCTTAGGGTATGCACATGGGCACAGAAGTGGGGAAAGCTTTTAGGGATCGCTAGGAGGTAACCCTTTTTCTCCCTAGCGTTTGGGCCTAGTCGTTCTGTTTGTTTTCCTGTGTTTGGTTATTTCCCCGATTACCTACCTGTCGTGACAGTAATTATGGTGGCCCTGGAACAGAATGGTGAGGGTGACATCAGCATGAAGAGTCAACATAGTGGCCCTTGAACAGACTGTTGAGGGTAGCAACAGCATGGAGAGTCACAATAGTGGCCCCGGAACACAGTGGTGAGAGTAGCAATAGCATGAAGAGTCACACTAGCGGCCCTAGAACAGACTGATGAGGGTGGCAACAGCATAAAGGATCACAATAGTGGCCCCAGAATATAGCGGAGAGGGTGGCAACAGCATGAAGAGTAACATTAGTGGCCCCATAACAGACTGGTGAGGGTGGCAACAGCATAAGGAGTAATAATAGTGGCCTGGAACATACTGGTGAGGGTGGCAACAGCATGAAGAGTCACAATAGTGGCCCCCTGAACAGAATGGTGAGGGTGACAACAGCATGAAGAGTCATAATAGTGGCCCCGGAACAGGCTGGTGAGGGAGGCAACAGTATGAAGAGTAACCATAGTGGCCCAGGCACAGAGTGGTGAGGGTTGCAACAGCGTGAGGAGTCATCATTGTGGCCCCAGAAAAGAGTTGTGAGAGTGTCAACAGCATAGTCACATTTGTGGCCCCGAAACAGAGTGGTGAGGGTGGAAAAAGCATGAAGAATCACAATAGTGGCCCAGGAACAGAGTGGGGAGGGTTGCAACAGCATGAAGAGTCAACATAGGGGCCCCATAACAGACTGGTGAGGGTGGCAACAGCATGAAGAGTAAATATGGTAGCCCCGTAGCAGAGTGGTAAGGGTGGCAACAGCATGAAGAGTTACAATAGTGGCTCCGGAACAGAGTGGTGAGGGTGGCAACAGCATAAAGATTCACAATAGTGGCCCCAGAACAGAGTGATGAGGGTGGCAACAGCATGTAGCGTCATAATAGTGGCCCCGGAACAGACTAGTGAGGGTGGCAACAGCATGAAGATTCACAATAGTGGCCCCAGAACAGACTGATAATGTGGCAACAGCATAAAGATTCATAATAGTGGCCCCAGAACAGAGTGCTGAGGGTTGCAACAGCATGTAGCGTCATAATAGTTAGCGCGGAACAGAGTGGTGAGGGTGGCAACAGCATGAAGAGTCAAAATAGTGGCTCCGGAACAGACTGTTGAGGGTGGCAACTGCATGAAAAGTAACCCCATTGGCCCCCAAAAAGACTGGTGAGGGTGGCAACAGCATGAAGAGTCACAATAGTGGCCCTAGTAAACTAGTGAATGTATATTGCGGACGTACTAGCGGCGATCTAGCAGCGCATGTCCGTAGCTCTATAGGCAAAATCCAGGTGACAGAATCCCTTTAAAATAGTAGCCCTGGAACAGAGTGGTGAGGGTGGCAACAGCATGAAGAGTAACCATAGTGGCCCTGGAACAGACTGGTGAGGGTGGCAACAGAATGATGAGTCAACATGGTGGCCCGTCACAGAGTTGTGAGGGTGGCAACAGCATGAAGAGTCACAATAGTGGCCCCAGAACAGAATGGGGAGGGTAGCAGCAGCATGAAGAGTCACAATAGTTGCCTCGGAACAGAATGGTGAGGGTGGCAATAGCATGAATAGTCATAATAGTCGTCCCGGAACCGATTGGTGAGGGTGGCAACAGCATAACGAGTCACAAAAGTGGCCTTGTAGCAGAGTGATGAGGGTGGCAACAGCATGAGGAGACAAAATGGTGTCGCCGGAACACAGTGGTGAGGGTGGCAATAGTATGAAGCGTAACCATAGTGGCCCCAGAAGAAAGTGGTAAGGGTGGCAACAGCATGAAGAGTCACAATAGTGGCCCCGGAAGAGACAGGTGAGGGTGGCAACAGCATAAGGGGTCAACATAGTGGCCCCTGAACAGAGTAAGGAAGTGGGGGGCAACAACAGTAACAGCACAAGATGGTGGCAGATCACTGTAGGGGCATTTGGCAGCAGGTGCGTGGCATAAGGCGGGTGGCAGCAACTGAATAGTGAAGCATGTGGCCAGGAGTAACGGGACATTTTTCACGATGTTCTGGTGTGGCAGCACTCTGCAGTCAGAACATTACTGACAGAATGATCTGGTCTGATGCATAAGGCACCAGTGTGTGGAAATCCTGGCTGATCCACGCCTAATTCATCTTTACGAAGTTTAGTCCCTCGACATTTTGTGTTAAAAGATGAGTTCTGTTTGGGGTAACTATTCTGCTCCAATGTCCTGCTGGTGCTAGGTGGTTTCTTCAGTAGGCAGGTGAAGAAAAGTGCTTTTCAGAGATTGAAGACTCAAGTTACTGCTGACAGAGCTGGTGCTGCTTCTGCACCCCCCCCCCCCCCCCAACAGTCATGGCAGTGGAGTGTAGAGGGCCCCCCGGTCAGACCTTCATAAGGATGGGTGATGGCGCACATACGTAGCGACCAACCGACTGCATAGGATATCTTGATAGTAGTTGAGTTTATCCTCCCTCTCAGTGGGTGTAAAAAAGGCCTCCATTTTGGCCTGGTAGCTCTCCACCCTAACAGGGTGGAGAGCCAGTAGTCATCCCTCTACCGAACAACTCACCATGCATCTGGCCATTTGTGCAAGGGCCTCGGAGGGACTCCCTGTCTCCATCTCCACTACATACTGCCACGATCTGTCGGGGTCATCTATGTCATCTTCGTCATCGCCCTCTAGCTCCCCATGCTCCTCTCCTGTCGATTGGGCAGATAAACTACCTATTTCTGTATAAAATTCCTGGACGTTAATGTCATCCTCCTGGGCCAGTTCAGCCCCCACAGGGCTCAGGTGTCCATGAGATATAGGCACCACGCCTCTTGTCTTCTTGCCAGTCAGATTTATCAGCATCCCCTCCTGGACTTAAAAGAGTGGAATGATGTTGTTCATCCTGTAGTCCTAGCAACTGACAAAGTGGCCGCCTCAAAGGCCCTGAGCAAACGGCAGGTGTTACGCATGAGCTTCCACTGGCTAACATCAAAGTTACACAGGGGAGTACTCCTGTCCACCTGCATCATCAAGAAATCATTCATGGCCTTCCTCTGCTCATATAGTTTGTCCAACATGTGGAGGGTAGAGTTCCAATAGGTGGAAATGTCGCATATGAGGCGATGTAGGGGAACACCATTCTGGCTTGCAGCTCACAGAGGGCGTATTTTGCACGGTAAGAGTGGCTTAAGTGCATATGAAGTGCAAGTTTCCCGGACATTCTCAAGACGTCTTGCAAATGGGTGAAGACTTCAGGAACCAGGTGACAACCAGATTGAAGACGTGTGCCACACAGGGGCATGGGTCAGCCCTCCCTGATTCAACGCAGGCAGAATGTTCTTCCCTATATCGGTGACCATGGTTCCTATTTCCAGTTGGCAAGAAGACAGCTAGGACTCAATTTCTTGGTTGATGACGTGGAACAGTTCCTTATAAAAAACAAGCATAGGGTACGCACTAGTGTCAGCAAGTCTCAGAGGTAACACAAATATAGTTGATTATTGGTGCTCTGCTCCGCAGCTCTCCTCCTCCACCTTCAACTGCTGCAGCGTCTGTGTCTGTAAACCCAAGGGCTGTTCAGGATCAATTTTGCCACAACCTTCAAAGAAGTACCGACATAGCATAGACCCGTTTTAAAAGTTCATAGTACGGTACACTTTATTTTACTTACAAGATTGTAGTCTTAGAGTTCAACATCCCATATAAAACAATGCCTAACCCGGGTTTCGCTCCTGCTTCATCAGGGGCGTCCGCTTGGGTTTACAGACACAGGAGCTGCAGCTGTTGAAGGCAGAGGAGGAGAAGCAAGTCTCAGAGGTAACACAAATATAGTTGATTATTGGTGCTCTGCTCCGCAGCTCTCCTCCTCCACCTTCAAATGCTGCAGCGTCTGTGTCTGTAAACCCACGGGCTGTTCAGGATCAATCTTGCCACAACCTTCAAAGAAGTACAGACATAGCATAGACCCGTTTTAAAAGTTCATAGTACGGTACACTTTATTTTACTTACAAGATTGTAGTCTTGAGTTCAACATTCCATATAAAACAATGCCTGACCAGGGTTTCGCTCCTGCTTCATCAGGGGCGTCTGCTTGGGTTTACAGACACAGGAGCTGCAGCTGTTGAAGGCGGAGGAGGAGAACTGCAGAGCCTGACCCGGGTTTCGCTCCTGCTTCATCAGGGGTGTCCGCTTGGGTTTACAGACACAGGAGCTGCAGCTGTTGAAGGCGGAGGAGGAGAACTGCGGAGCAGAGCACCGATAATAAACTATATTTGTGTCACGAGGGTGTCAAGAGCCACGTCTGACTCCGTTATACCCGGGGTCAGGAAGTCGCAGCGGGTGGCTGCGCGCTCTATGTCTAAAGATCACGTTGTTTCTTAGTGATTGTTTTCTGTGTTTGCTTTGCAATCCTTTTTGTCTCACTCAGGGATCCGTAGCTTCTCCTCCTCAGCTGTTTCTTGTCTGCCACTCCCAACCTCCTTATATTCTCCTCTCACACTTCTCTAGTTGCCAGTTATAGAGCTTCCTGCCTGGACATCTATACTGACCCACTGGAGCTGTGAATCCTGGTTGTTGTTCCAGAGTGCTTACCCTCCGGATCCCTGTTGGGCTTTTTGTTGTCTCCTGTTGTCGCCCACCTGGGATTATATGTTTAGTCTGTATTGTCTGTCCTCCCCTTGGTGTTTTCCTTTAGAGCTAGTGGTGCGGACTAGTGTTCCCACCAGCCCTGTTCACTATCTAGGGCTCATCTTAGGGAAAGCCAGGGTTTTAGGCACGTGATCGGCGTACGGGTGAGGAACCCGTCTAGGGACGTCAGGGCAGCCAGGTGCCAGCCGCAAGGTGAGTCAGGGGTCACCACCTTCCCTCTCACTTGGGCAGGGCCTTCCTCTTTCCCTCCCTCTGTGTCACGTATGTGATAGTCACGCCGATCGTGATATTATAACTGGCCCTTATTTTTTGAGAAAAAAAAATATAATAATAATAATATTTTTTTCTCTACTTAGAATCCAATATGGATCCTATTGCTGCTTTGGCAAAACAGCTTCAAGGCCTGTCTTTGGAGGTGGCAGGATTGAAGGCATCTGTCCTCCAACAACAGCAGCAAATGCAGCAGACCGCAAGTCCAGCGGTTGCTATGGGTAACCAGGTTGTTACTGAACCCAAGGTTGTTCTTCCTGACAGATTTTCTGGGGGAAGGGACGAATTTGTGACGTTCCGTGAGGCCTGCAAATTATATTTTAAGCTGCGCCCTTACTCCTCAGGTAATGAAGAACAGCGGGTGGGGATTGTTATTTCCCTGCTTCAGGGGGACCCGCAATCCTGGGCGTTCTCGTTACCCCCTGGTTCCCAGGCTCTCCGGTCAGTGGAGGGATTTTTTGGGGCTTTGGGTCTCATATATGATGACCCTGACCAAGTCGCCCTGGCTGAGTCGAAGTTACGGAGACTCCTACAGGGAGATCGGCCAGCAGAGGAATATTGCTCAGAGTTCCGTAGGTGGGCTACGGATACTCAGTGGAACGACCCGGCTCTCAGGAGTCAGTTCTGCTCTGGGTTATCTGAAAGGGTTAAGGATGCGCTGGCGCTGTATGAGACCCCCCTTTCCCTTGATGCTGTTATGTCCCTCTCTATCAGAATAGATAGACGTCTTAGGGAGAGATCGAAAATTCCTGAGCAATCGGTAACCTCTCCCAAGCAGCAGTTAGTCTGTACTGACTTAGATGAGCCTATGCAGCTAGGAGGAACTTATCGTCAGGGTCGTCCTCCTGAGGTTCGCCGTAGGTGGGGGGCTTGTTTTTTCTGTGGGGGGAGGGGTCATTTCATTAATGTCTGTCCCTCCTTTCTCAAAAACAAAAGACCGTCGGAAAACTACTAACCCCAGGCTGTGCGGAGGATGTCAGCCGGGGGGTATACGTTTCCTCCATACGAACATCTCAATTTGTGTTGCCAGCGGTTATTGTTTTTGGTGGGAAGACGGAGTCTATTTCTTTTTTTCTAGACAGTGGAGCAGGGGTAAATTAGATAGATGCCCATTTTGCCCGCACTATGGGTTTGTCTCTCTGTACGCTGCAGAGACCTATTCCCATATTCGCTATTGATTCTGCTCCTCTGTCTCAGAGAAACCTCACTCACATTGTCCATAACTTACACCTTCGGGTAGGGGACCACCATAATGAGTATCTTTCATGTTACGTTCTGGAGGGCCTTCCCTCTCCTGTGGTATTGGGTCTTCCCTGGTTGGTAGCGCACAATCCAGTGGTGGATTGGCAGTCCAGGGAGATATTGGAGTGGAGTGAGCATTGCAGAGAGAATTGCTTAAATAACAATTGCTTAATCGCCTCCATAGCTTCCCTACCTACATTTATTTCGGACTTTGAGGACGTTTTTTCTGAAAAGGGTTGTCAGAAGCTACCACCTCATCGTCCTTATGATTGCCCGGTTAACCTGATTCCCGGTGTAAAATTACCCAAGTCCAGGTTGTATAATCTTTCGGGTCCCGAGAGACAAGCCATGAAAGATTATATCTCCGAGAGTCTGGCTAAGGGACACATCAGACCCTCTTCTTCACCCGTGGCTGCAGGGTTTTTCTTTGTTAAAAAGAAAGATGGGGGCCTGCGTCCTTGCCTAGATTTCCGTGAGCTAAACCGGATAACCATCCGAGACCCATACCCTCTTCCTCTCATTCCTGACCTTTTTAATCAGATTGCGGGTGCTAGGTGGTTCTCCAAACTTGATCTTAGGGGGGCCTACAATCTGATTCGTATCAAGGAAGGGGATGAGTGGAAGACAGCTTTTAACACCCCTGAGGGGCATTATGAAAATTTAGTCATGCCTTTCGGTCTGACCAATGCCCCTGCTGTCTTCCAACATTTCGTTAACGACATTTTTAGTCATCTCATCGGCAGGTTTGTAGTCATATACCTAGATGATATCTTAATTTATTCGGCTGATCTGAAAACACATGAAGTACATGTCAGGCAAGTACTGCAGGTCCTACGGACGAATAAATTATATGCGAAAATTGAAAAGTGTGTCTTCGCCGTTCAGGAAATACAGTTCCTGGGATATCTATTATCTGCTTCAGGTTTCCGTATGGATCCTAGGAAGGTCCAAGGCAATTTTAGATTGGGATCTTCCTGAGAACCTTAAAGCTCTACAACGGTTTTTGGGTTTCGCAAATTTCTATAGAAAGTTCATTAAAAATTATTCAGTGATCGTTAAACCCCTTACTGACATGACTAGGAAGGGGACTGATTTTTCTAAATGGTCTGACGCCGCTAAAATTGCATTTTCCTCTCTAAAAGAGAGATTTACCTCGGCACCTGTTCTAATTCAACCTGATGTCTCCCAGCCTTTTATTGTTGAAGTAGATGCGTCAGAGGTGGGAGTGGGGGCTGTATTGTCTCAGGGTCCGTCTCCTGGCAAATGGCGTCCTTGCGCTTTCTTTTCCAAAAAGTTATCTACAGCAGAAAAGAACTATGATATTGGAAATAGGGAACTGTTGGCGATTAAACTGGCGTTTGAAGAGTGGCGTCACTTCTTAGAGGGAGCAATACACCCCGTCACGGTGATTACGGATCACAAAAACCTTCTGTACCTAGAATCGGCTAAGCGTCTCACCCCTAGACAAGCTAGGTGGTCGCTATTCTTTACCAGATTTAACTTTGTAATCACCTATCGTCCTGGGGCAAAAAATACCAAGGCAGACGCATTGTCTCGTAGTTTCCCTGGAGGGGGTAATGTTAGTGATCCGGTACCTATTTTACAAAGAGGAGTGGTTGTCTCTGCTGTACACTCTGTTCTAGAGGGAAAGGTGTTAGAGGCCCAGGGGGACGCCCCGGCCTCTTGCCCCTCAGAGAAATTGTTTGTACCGTTAAACCTGCGTCTTGAACTATTAAAGGAACATCATAATTCGGCACTTGCTGGGCACCCGGGTAGTAAAGCAACCTTGGAGCTATTGTCTCGTCGTTTTTGGTGGCCAAGGTTGCGTCAGGATGTAATGGATTTCGTGTCTACTTGTTCTACTTGTGCACGCGCGAAAGTCTCTCATACACGTCCAGCAGGGTCTTTGTTGCCACTTTTCATCCCCAATAGGCCATGGACACATCTATCAATGGATTTCATCACTGACTTACCTTTGTCTGCGGGTAAAACAGTTATCTTGGTAGTAGTAGACAGGTTTAGCAAAATGGTACACTTTATTGCGCTACCCGCACTTCCTAATGCTAAGACTCTTGCTCAGGTGTTTATCAGTGAAATCGTGAAGCTTCACGGGGTCCCTTCCGATGTGGTTTCGGATCGGGGAACCCAGTTTATTTCTAAGTTTTGGAAAGCTTTTTGTTCCCGTTTGGGGGTACACTTGTCCTTTTCCTCAGCTTTCCATCCTCAGTCGAATGGACAGACTGAGCGTACCAACCAAAACCTAGAAACATATTTAAGGTGTTTTGTGTCTGAAAACCAAGAGGTGTGGTCATCATATTTACCGTTAGCCGAGTTTGCCATAAATAATCGCTGTCAGGAATCCACTGGCAAGTCACCATTTCTTGGTGCATACGGTTTTCATCCCCAATTTTGTACTTTCAAAGAGGGGGGGTCTTCTGGAGTTCCCGAAGAGGAACGGTTTTCTTCATCTCTTTCATCGGTATGGCAGAAGGTGCAAGCTAACTTGAAAAATATGAGTGGTACATATAAATGCATGGCCGATAAGAAACGGTCGCAAGGTCCGGACCTAGGAGTGAATGACTATGTGTGGTGGTCTACTAGGAATATTAAGTTGAAGGTTCCCTCTTGGAAACTGGGTCCTAGGTTCATTGGTCCTTATAAAATAGTAGTCGTCATTAACCCTGTGGCTTTTCGCCTGGAGCTACCTCAGACTTTTAAGATCCATAACGTCTTCCATAAGTCGTTACTCAAGAAGTATGTTCCACCTCTAGAACCATCACCGCTGCCACCTCCTCCTGTTATTGTGGATGGTAATCTGGAGTTTCAAATATCCAGAATTGTTGATTCTCGTCGGGTCCGCCGCTCTCTTCAGTATCTGGTGCATTGGAGGGGTTACGGTCCCGAGGAAAGAATGTGGGTTCCAGCGTCAGAGGTAAACGCCAACAGGTTAATTCAGGCTTTCCATGCCTCTCATCCTGAGAGACCTGGTCCTGAGGCCCCTCGTGAAAGGGGGGGTACTGTCACGAGGGTGTCAAGAGCCACGTCTGACTCCGTTATACCCGGGGTCAGGAAGTCGCAGCGGGTGGCTGCGCGCTCTATGTCTAAAGATCACGTTGTTTCTTAGTGATTGTTTTCTGTGTTTGCCTTGCAATCCTTTTTGTCTCACTCAGGGATCCGTAGCTTCTCCTCCTCAGCTGTTTCTTGTCTGCCACTCCCAACCTCCTTATATTCTCCTCTCACACTTCTCTTGTTGCCAGTTATAGAGCTTCCTGCCTGGACATCTATACTGACCCACTGGAGCTGTGAATCCTGGTTGTTGTTCCAGAGTGCTTCCCTCCGGATCCCTGTTGGGCTTTTTGTTGTCTCCTGTTGTCGCCCACCTGGGATTATATGTTTAGTCTGTATTGTCTGTCCTCCCCTTGGTGTTTTCCTTTAGAGCTAGTGGTGCGGACTAGTGTTCCCACCGCCCTGTTCACTATCTAGGGCTCATCTTAGGGAAAGCCAGGGTTTTAGGCACGTGATCGGCGTACGGGTGAGGAACCCGTCTAGGGACGTCAGGGCAGCCAGGTGCCAGCCGCAAGGTGAGTCAGGGGTCACCACCTTCCCTCTCACTTGGGCAGGGCCTTCCTCTTTCCCTCCCTCTGTGTCACGTATGTGATAGTCACGCCGATCGTGATAGGTGTACTCCACTGTCTAGTTTAGTCTATGTAGAGGTAAAGGGATGTCCTGTACTGTCTGGTCCAGTCCATGTAGAGGTACAGGGGTGTCTTGTAGTGTCTGGTCCATGTACTGGTATTGGGGTCTCCTGTACTTTCTGGTCCAGTCCATGTAGTGGTCCTGTACTGTCTGGTCCAGTCCATGTAGTGGTACGGGGGGGTCTGCATTGTCTGGTCCAGTCCATGAAGTGGTACGGGGGGGGTCTGCATTGTCTGGTCCAGTCCATATAGGAGTATTGGGGTGTCCTCTACTGCCTGGTCTACACTGCCTGGGTGTCTACACTGTCTGTTCCAGTCAATTTAGAGGAACGGGGGTGTCCTGTACTGTCCGGTCCAGTCCATGTAGAGGTAGGGGGTTCGTGCACTGTCTGGTCCAGTCCATGTAGTGGTACAGGGATGTCCTGTACTGTCTGGTCCAGTCCATGTAGTGGTATTGGGTTGTCCTGTACTGTCTTGTGCGTTCCAAATATAGGTACGGGGGTGTGTTCACTGTCGGATCCAGTCCATGTAGAGGTACAGGGGTGACTGGAATTTACTTCTCATCAATTTAGAGGTACGGGGGTGTCCTTTACTGTCTGGTACAGTCCATGTAGAGGTTTTGGGGTGGTTACACTGTCTAGTCCAGTCCATGTAGAGATACAGGGGTGTCCTGTACTGTCTGGTCCAGTCCATGCAGTGGTACGGGGGTGGTGTCTGCATTGTCTGGTCCAGTCCATGTAGTGGTATTGAGGTGTCTTGAACTGTCTTGTGCGGTCCATGTAGAGGTACAGGGGTTTCTTCACTGTCTGATCCAGTCCATATAGAGGTACATGGGTGCCTGCAGTTTAGTTCCCGTCCATCTAGAGGTACGGGGGTGTCCTGTACTGTCTGGTCCAGTGCATGTAGAGGTACAGGGTTGTCTGCACTATCTGGTCCAGTCCCTGTAGAGGTATTGGGGTGTCCTGTACTGTCTGGTTCAGTCCATGTAGTGGTACAGGGGTGTCCTGAACTGTTTGGTCCAGTCCATGTAGAGTTACGCGTGTATCATGTACTGTCTGGTTCAGTCCATGTAGAGGTACGCCGGTATCCTGTACAATCTGGTCCAGTGCATGTAGAGATACGGGGGCGTCCTGTACTGTCTGGTCCAGTCTATGTAGAGGTACAGGGGAGTAACCCACTGTCTGGTGCGGTCTATGTAGAGGTACGTGGGTGTCCAGTCCTTTCTCGTCCAGTCAATGTAGAGTTACAGGGGTGTCTTATACTGTCTGTTGCGGTCCATTTAAAGGTAATGGTGTGTCCTGTAATGTCTGGTCTAGTCCATGTAGAGGTACCGGAGTGTCCTGTACTGTTTAGTCCAGTCCATGTAGAGGTACGGGGGTGTCCTGTACTGTTTAGTCCAGTCCATGTAGAGGTACCGGAGTGTCCTGTACTGTTTAGTCCAGTCCATGTAGAGGTAGGGGGATGTCCTGTACTGTCTGGTCCAGTCCATGTAGTGGTATTGGGTTGTCCTGTACTGTCTGGTCCAGTCCATGTAGAGGTACAGGATTTCCTGTTCTGTCTGTTCCGGTCAATGTAATAGTAGGGGGTGTCCTCCACTATCTGGTCCAGTGGATATAGAGGTATGGGGGTGTACTCCACTGTCTGGTCCAGTCTATGTAGAGGTACGGGGGTGTCCTGTACTGTCTGGTCTAGTCCGTGTAGTGAAATTGAGGTGTCCTGTTTTGCCTGGTCTATTCTATGTAGAGGTACAGGGTTGTCCTGTACTGTCTGGTCCAGTCCATGTAGCGGTACGGGAATGTCCTGTTCCAGCCATGTAGAGGTAGGAGGGTGTCGGCCACTATCTGGTCCGGTGAATGTAGAGGTATGGGGGTGTACTCCACTGTCTAGTTTAGTCTATGTAGAGGTAAAGGGATGTCCTGTACTGTCTGGTCCAGTCCATGTAGAGGTACAGGGGTGTCTTGTAGTGTCTGGTCCATGTACTGGTATTGGGGTCTCCTGTACTTTCTGGTCCAGTCCATGTAGTGGTCCTGTACTGTCTGGTCCAGTCCATGTAGTGGTACGGGGGGGGTCTGCATTGTCTGGTCCAGTCCATGTAGTGGTACGGGGGGGGTCTGCATTGTCTGGTCCAGTCCATATAGGAGTATTGGGGTGTCCTCTACTGCCTGGTCTACACTGCCTGGGTGTCTACACTGTCTGTTCCAGTCAATTTAGAGGTACGGGGGTGTCCTGTACTGTCCGGTCCAGTCCATGTAGAGGTAGGGGGTTCGTGCACTGTCTGGTCCAGTCCATGTAGTGGTACAGGGATGTCCTGTACTGTCTGGTCCAGTCCATGTAGTGGTATTGGGTTGTCCTGTACTGTCTTGTGCGTTCCAAATATAGGTACGGGGGTGTGTTCACTGTCGGATCCAGTCCATGTAGAGGTACAGGGGTGACTGGAGTTTACTTCTCATCAATTTAGAGGTACGGGGGTGTCCTTTACTGTCTGGTACAGTCCATGTAGAGGTTTTGGGGTGGTTACACTGTCTAGTCCAGTCCATGTAGAGATACAGGGGTGTCCTGTACTGTCTGGTCCAGTCCATGCAGTGGTACGGGGGTGTCTGCATTGTCTGGTCCAGTCCATGTAGTGGTATTGGGGTGTCCTGTTATGTCTGGTCCAGTCCATGTAGTGGTATGGTATGGTGTGGTCCTGTACTGTCTGGTCCAGTCCATGCAGTGGTACGGGGGGGGGGGGGGGGTCTGCATTGTCTGGTCCAGTCCATGTAGTGGTATTGGGGTGTCCTGAAATGTCTGGTCCAGTCCATGTAGTGGTAGGGGGTGGTGTCTGCATTGTCTGGTCCAGTCCATGTAGTGGTATTGGGGTGTCTTGAACTGTCTTGTGCGGTCCATGTAGAGGTACAGGGGTTTCTTCACTGTCTGATCCAGTCCATATAGAGGTACATGGGTGCCTGCAGTTTAGTTCCCGTCCATCTAGAGGTACGGGGGTGTCCTGTACTGTCTGGTCCAGTGCATGTAGAGGTACAGGGTTGTCTGCACTATCTGGTCCAGTCCCTGTAGAGGTATTGGGGTGTCCTGTACTGTCTGGTTCAGTCCATGTAGTGGTACGGGGGTGTCCTGAACTGTTTGGTCCAGTCCATGTAGAGTTACGCGTGTATCATGTACTGTCTGGTTCAGTCCATGTAGAGGTACACCGGTATCCTGTACTATCTGGTCCAGTGCATGTAGAGATACGGGGGCGTCCTGTACTGTCTGGTCCAGTCTATGTAGAGGTACAGGGGTGTAACCCACTGTCTGGTGCGGTCTATGTAGAGGTACGTGGGTGTCCAGTCCTTTCTCGTCCAGTCAATGTAGAGTTACAGGGGTGTCTTATACTGTCTGTTGCGGTCCATTTAAAGGTAATGGTGTGTCCTGTACTGTCTGGTCTAGTCCATGTAGAGGTACCGGGGTGTCCTGTACTGTTTAGTCCAGTCCATGTAGAGGTACGGGGGTGTCCTGTACTGTTTAGTCCAGTCCATGTAGTGGTACAGGGATGTCCTGTACTGTCTGGTCCAGTCCATGTAGTGGTATTGGGTTGTCCTGTACTGTCTGGTCCAGTCCATGTAGTGGTATTGGGTTGTCCTGTACTGTCTGGTCCAGTCCATGTAGAGGTACAGGATTTCCTGTTCTGTCTGTTCCGGTCAATGTAATAGTAGGGGGTGTCCCCCACTATCTGGTCCAGTGGATATAGAGGTATGGGGGTGTACTCCACTGTCTGGTCCAGTCTATGTAGAGGTACGGGGGTCTCCTGTACTGTCTGGTCTAGTCCGTGTAGTGAAATTGAGGTGTCCTGTTTTGCCTGGTCTATTCTATGTAGAGGTACAGGGTTGTCCTGTACTGTCTGGTCCAGTCCATGTAGTGGTATGAACGTGTCCTGTACTGTCTGTTCCAGTCAATTTAGAGGTACGGGGGTGTCCTGTACTGTCCGGTCCAGTCCATGTAGAGGTAGGGGGTTTGTGCACTGTCTGGTCCAGTCCATGTAGTGGTACAGGGATGTCCTGTACTGTCTGGTCCAGTCCATGTAGTGGTATTGGGTTGTCCTGTACTGTCTGGTCCAGTCCATGTAGAGCAAGGGTGCACAACCTTTTCTGGTCGGGGGCCACACTGTAAGACTGAAGGAATCCCAAGGGCCGAAAAATAAAAGTTAAAGGGGTATTAACAACTGATATACTGTATTTATTGCATATTGTACATACAGTATATACTACAAATGTCTCTTTACACCTCCAGGATTCACCTCTAATGGGAGAATACATGAAAAATGCATGTGAGCAGCCACAAGACATAGTCATACATGTCTGTCAACAGATGGTTGGGGGCCGCACAGAATGATATCGAGGGCCGCATGTGGCCCCCGGGCCGCAGGTTGTGCACCCCTGATGTAGAGGTACAGGATTTCCTGTTCTGTCTGTTCCGGTCCATGTAATAGTAGGGGGTGTCCCCCACTATCTAGTCCAGTGGATATAGAGGTATGGGGGTGTACTCCACTGTCTGGTCCAGTCTATGTAGAGGTACGGGGGTCTCCTGTACTTTCTGGTCCAGTCCATGCAGTAGTATAGTATGGTCTTGTACTGTCTAGTCCAGTCTATGTAGTGGTATTGGGGTGTCCTCTACTGCCTGGTCTACACTGACTGGATGTCTACACTGTCTGTTCCTGTCAATTTAGAGGTACGGGGGTCTCCTGTACTGTCTGGTCCAGTCCATGTAGTGGTATGAACGTGTCCTGTACTGTCTGTTCCAGTCAATTTAGAGGTACGGGGGTGTCCTGTACTGTCCGGTCCAGTCCATGTAGAGGTAGGGGGTTTGTGCACTATCTGGTCCAGTCCATGTAGTGGTACAGGGATGTCCTGTACTGTCTGGTCCAGTCCATGTAGTGGTATTGGGTTGTCCTGCACTGTCTGGTCCAGTCCATGTAGAGGTACAGGATTTCCTGTTCTGTCTGTTCCGGTCAATGTAATAGTAGGGGGTGTCCTCCACTATCTGGTCCAGTGGATATAGAGGTATGGGGGTGTACTCCACTGTCTGGTCCAGTCTATGTAGAGGTACGGGGGTCTCCTGTACTTTCTGGTCCAGTCCATGCAGTTGTATAGTATGGTCTTGTACTGTCTAGTCCAGTCTATGTAGTGGTATTGGGGTGTCCTCTACTGCCTGGTCTACACTGACTGGATGTCTACACTGTCTGTTCCAGTGAATTTAGAGGTACGGGGGTCTCCTGTACTGTCTGGTCCAGTCCATGTAGTGGTATGAACGTGTCCTGTACTGTCTGTTCCAGTCAATTTAGAGGTACAGGGGTGTCCTGTACTGTCTGGTCCAGTCCATGTAGTGGTAGGGGGGTGTCCTGTACTGTCTTGTGCGGTCCAAATAGAGGTACGGGGAGTCTTCACTGTCTGATCCAGTCCATGTAGAGGTACAGGGGTGACTGGAGTTCACTTCCTTTCCATTTAGAGATACGGGGATGTCCTGTACTGTCTGGTACAGTCCATGTAGAGGTAATGGGGTATTTACACTGTCTAGTCCAGTCCATGTAGAGGTACAGGGGTGTCCTGTACAGTCTGGTCCAGTCCATGTAGAGGTACGGGGGTGTCTGCATTGTCTGGTCCAGTCAATGTAGTGGTATTGGGGGGTCCTGAAATGTCTGGTCCAGTCCATGTAGTGGCTTGGTATGGTGTGGTCCTATACTGTCTAGTCCAGTCCATGAAGTGGTATTGGGGTGCCATGTACTGTCTGGTCCAGTACTTGTACTGGAACATGGGTGTCTACACTGTCTCATCCAGTCTATGTAGAGGTATTGGGGTGTCTGCACTGTCCCAGTCCATGCAGAGGTACTAGGGTGTCTGCATTATCTGGTCCAGTCCATGTAGAGGTACGCATGTATCCTGTACTGTCTGGTCCAGTCCATGTAGAGGTTCGCGGGAATCCTGTACTGTCTGGTCCAGTGCATGTAGAGGTACGGGGGTGTCCTGTACATCTGGTGCGGTCCATGTAGAGGTACGTGGGTGTCCAATACTTTCTTGTCCAGTCCATGTAGAGGTAGGGGGGTGTCTTGTACTGTCTGGTGTGGTCGATGTAAAGGTATAGGGGTGTCCTGTACTGTCTGGTCTAGTCGATGTAGAGGTATGGGAGTGTCATGTATTGTCTGGACCGGTCTATGTAGTGGTTCGGTTGTGTCCTGTGCTGTTTGGTCCATGTAGAGGTACGGGATGTCCTGTTCTGGTACATGTAATGGTAGGGGGGTGTCCTCCACTATCTGGTCCAGTGGATGTAGAGGTATGGGGGTGTTCTCCACTGTCTGGTCCAGTCTGTGTAGAGGTAGGGGGGTGCCCCGTACTGTCTGGTCTAGTCCCTGTATTGGAATTGAGGTGTCCTCTTCTGACTAATCTATTCCATGTAGAGGTACAGGGGTGTCTGCACTGTCTGGTCCAGTCCATATAGTGCTTATGGTGTGTCCTGTACTGTCTGGTCCAGTCCATGTAGTGGTATTGGGGTGTCCTGTTCTGTCTGGTCCAGTCCATATAGATGTACAGGGGTGTCCTCCATTGTCTGGTCCAGTGCATGTAGAGGAAAGGCGTGTCTGCACTGTCTGGTCCAGTCCATGTAGTGGTACGGAGATGTCCTGAACTGTCTGGTCCAGTCCATGTAGTGCTATTGGGAAGTCCTGTACTGTCTGGCCAGTCCATGTAGAGGTACGTGGGTTTCCTCCACTGTCTGTTCCAGTCCATGTAGAGGTACGCAGGTATCCTGTACTGTCTGGTCCAGTCCATGTAGTGGTACGGGGGTGTCCTTCACTGTCTGGTCCAGTGCATGCAGAGGTAAGGGGGTAGCTGCACTGTCTGGTCCAGTCCATGTAGAAGTATTGGGGTGTCCTGTAGTGTCTGGTCCAGTCAATGTAGAAGTACGGGGGTGTCTGCACTATCTGGTCCAGTACATGTAGCAGTCCAGGGGTGCCTGCAGTGTCTGTTCCAGTCCATGTAGTGGTATTGGGGTGTCCTGTTCGGTCTGGTCCAGTCCATATAGATGTACAGGGGTGTCCTACACTGTCTGGTCCAGTGCATGCAGAGGTAAGAGGGTGGCTGCACTCTCTGGTCCAGTCCATGTAGTGGTATTCTGTTCTGTCTGGTCCAGTCCATATAGATGTACAGGAGTGTCCTCCATTGTCTGGTCCAGTGCAAGTAGACGAAAGGGGTGTCTGCACTGTCTGGTCCAGTCCATGTAGTGCTATTGGGAAGTCCTGTACTGTCTGGTCCAGTCCATGTAGAGGTAAGCGGGTGTCTGCACTGTCTTGTCCAGTTCATGTAGAGGTATTGGGGTGTCCTGTAGTGTCTGGTCCAGTCCATGTAGCGGTACGAATGTGTCCTGTACTGTCTGATCCAGTCCATGTAGTGGTATGGGGTGGTCCTGTACTGTCTGGTTCAGTCCATGTAGTGGTACGGGGGTGTCTGCATTGTCTGGTCCAGTTCATGTAGAGGTAAAGGGGTGTCTACCCTGTCTGTTCCAGTCCATGTGGTGGTATTGTGTGTCCTGTTCTGTCTGGTCTAGTCCATGTAGTGGTATGGGGTGGTCCTGTACTGTCTGGTCCAGTCCATATAGATGTAAAGGAGTGTCCTCCACTGTCTGGTTCAGTGCATGTAGAGGTAAGGGGGTGTCTGCACTGTCTGGTCCAGTCCATGTAGTGGCACGGGGGTGTCCTGAATTGTCTGGTCCAGTCCATGTAGAGGTACGGGTATGTCTTGTGCTGTATGGTCCAGTCCATATAGTGGTACGGGGATGTCTTCCACTGTCTGGTCCAGTGCATGTAGAGGTACGGGGGTGTCCTGTACTGTCTTGTCCAGTCCATGTAGTAGTACAGGGGTGTCCTCCACTGTCTCGTGCTGTTCAAGTAGAGATATAGGGGTGTCCTGTACTGTCTGGTCCAATCCACGTACAGGGGTGTCCTCCACTGTCTTGTGCTGTCCATGTAGAGGTTTAGGGGTGTCCTGTACTGTCTAGTCTAGTCCATGTAGAGGTACATGGGTGTCCTGTACTATTTGGTCCGGTTTATGTAGGGGTACAAGGGTGTCCTAAATTGTCTGGTCAAGTCCATGTAGAGGTACGGGTATGTCTTGTACTGTATGGTTTATATAGTGGTACGGGGGTGTCTTCCACTGTCTGGTCCAGTGAATGTAGAGGTACGGGGGTGTCCTGTACTGTCTGGTCCAGTCCATGTACAGGGGTGTCCTCCACTGTCTCATGCTGTCCATGTAGAGGTTTAGGGGTGTCCTGTACTGTTTGGTCCAGTCCATTTAGTGGTATGGTGGTGTACTGTCTGGTCCAGTCTATGTAGTGGTTCAGGGGTGTCCTCCACTGTCTGGTCCAGTCCATGTAGAGGTATGGGGGTGTCCCCCACTGTGTAATGCGGTCTATGTAGCGGTTCACAGGTCATGCGATGTGTGGAATGACCCGGCTGACGCAATGATATATATAAACACGCCTGTATTTCCCGTGTAATGGACACGGTTCTAATGTGAGGAGGAAGCGCGGTGCCGCCAGGAATCTTCTGGACATTCCTTCCTCTTCGGAGAGGCGTCTCAGGTTTCTCGTGGTCAGATGTCCACATCCGCTGAAGCCTCTGCCAGACCCAGGGACGAAGCTTCATTCTGGATGAGAGAATTAACCTCTTCGGCTCCAGGCGGCTGCAGGCACTGGGAGTCACCAGAAGACCAGGGCTCCGTCCATCGCTGGACTCTGCTCAGGTCTCTGGCTGCAGCAGGAGAGGAAGGACGTGAGGTGAAGAGTCCGGTCACCGGGATATGCTTTTGGTTTCAGTTCTTCACTATTTTCAATACCTCTCCTTGCTGTTGGTGTATGGGACCATCCAAGGCAGAGACTCCTGCTGAGGTAGTCCTGCTCACAGATCTGTGTATTCACTGCAGGCCTTTCTGTGGACTCCTGGATGAAACAGAGTACAGCATTAGGCCTTGTTCACACCAGAGAAGGACAGGCAGCAAGCGTCCACTCCTAGTTCAGGCGATTATTGAGTGGGGGTAAATTTGTGAGCATACGACGTGGCAGAAACTCCAGGGTCGGCTTCAGGTTTCCAGTGGTCACTAAAAGTCTAGGCTGGTCCACTAGCCTGGATCGCCAACCCCTTAGATACCGCAGTCAATAGCGTCCGAGCAGCTAAAGGCGCCATATCAGATTGCCTGTCACGTCTCCACTGACCGCATACTAAACTGTACTCCACAAGCAATACAGTGTATAATGAGAACTAAGGGGGGGGGGGGGGAATTACCGTGGCCTCATTTGAACAATCTGCCGCTGGGAGGCGGGGGAATTACCATCATTTCCGCAGTGCAAGTTCTGGTTCACTTGATTTTGTAATTTTAGATACTACTTAACCATAACATCTCCAACCCTCCTACATTCAGGGGGTTAACAGCCCCTATTATATCCCCCCCTTCTACTTTCAGGGGGGTTGATAGCCCCTATTATATTTCTCCCCCCGCTCCTAATTTCGGGGGGAGGGGGGTTAACAGCCCCTATTATATGCCCCCCCTCCTACTTTCAGGGGTTAACAGCCCCTATTATATTTCTCCCCCCCTCCTACTTTCAGGGGTTAACAGCCCCTATTATATTTCTCCCCTCTTCTACTTTCAGGGGTTAACAGCCCCTATTATATTTCTCCCCCCCCCCCCCCTCCTACTTCAGGGATTAACAGCCCCTATTATATCCCCCCCCCCTCCTACTTTCAGGGATTAACAGCCCCTATTATATCCCCCCCTCCTACTTTCAGGGGTTAACAGCCCCTATTATATTCCCCCTCCTACTTTCAGGCGTTAACAGTCCCTATTATATCCCCCCTCCTACTTTTAGGGGTTAACAGCCCCTATTATATCCCCCCTCCTACTTTCAGGGGTTAACAGCCCCTATTATATCCCCCCTCCTACTTTCAGGGGTTAACAGACCCTATTATATTCCCCCCCCCCTCCTACTTTCAGGGGTTAACAGACCCTATTATATTTCTCCCCCCTTCCTACTTTTAGGGGTTAACAGCCCCTATTATATCCCCCCTCCTACTTTCAGGGGTTAACAGCCCCTATTATATCCCCCCTCCTACTTTCAGGGGTTAACAGACCCTATTATATTCCCCCCCCTCCTACTTTCAGGGGTTAACAGCCCCTATTATATTTCTCCCCCTCCTACTTTCAGGGGGTTAACAGCCCCTATTATATCCCCCCCCCCTCCTACTTTCAGGGGGTTAACAGCCCCTATTATATCCTCCTTCCTACTTTCAGGGGGTTAACAGCCCCTATTATATCCCCCCTCCTACTTTCAGGGGGTTAACAGCCCCTATTATATCCCCCCTCCTACTTTCAGGGGTTAACAGCCCCTATTATATTTCTCCCCCCTCCTACTTTCAGGGGGTTAACAGCCCCTATTATATTCCCCCCCCCTCCTACTTTCAGGGGTTTACAGCCCCAATTATATCCCCCCTCCTACTTTCCGGGGTTAACAGCCCCTATTATATTTCCCCCCCCCCTCCTACTTTCAGGGTCAACAGCCCCTATTATACCCCCCTCCTACTTTCAGGGGTTAACAGCCCCTATTATATTTCCCCCCCCCCTCCCTCCTACTTTCAGGGGTTAACAGCCCCTATTACATCCCCCTTCCTACTTTCAGGGGTTAACAGCCCCAATTATATCCCCCCTCCTAATTTCCGGGGTTAACAGCCCCTATTATATCCCCCCTCCTACTTTCAGGGGTTAACAGCCCCTATTATATTTCTCCCCCCTTCTACAGTCAGGTCCATAAATATTGGGACATGGACACAACTCTAACATTTTTGGCTCTATACACCACCACAATGGGTTTGAAATGAAACAAACAAGATGTGCTTTAAAGGAGTTCTGCACTTTCATTTAACTGATGATCTATCCTCTGGATAGATCATCAGCTTCTGATCGGCGGGGGTCCGACACCCAGGACCCCCGCCGATCAGCTGTTTGAGAAGGCAGCGGTGCTCCAGCAGCGTCGCGGCCTTCTCACTGTTTACCGTTGGCCCACTGACATCATGACTATCTATGGCCTGGGCGCGGCTAAGCTCCATTCAAGTGAACAGAGCTTAGCCGCGCCCAGGCCATAGATAGTCATGATGTCAGTGGGCCGACGGTAAACAGTGAGAAGGCCGTGGCGCTGCTGGAGCACCGCTGCCTTCTCAAACAGCTGATCGCGGGGGTCCTGAGTGTCGGACCCCCGCCGATCAGAAGCTGATGATCTATCCAGAGGATAGATCATCAAAGGCCAAAGTGCAGAACCCCTTTACCTGCAGACTGTCAGCTTTAATTACATCCAAATCAGGTGAACGGTGCAGGAATTACAGCAGTTTGCATCTGTGCCTCCCACTTGTTAAGGGACCAGAAGTAATGGGACAGAATAATAATCATAAATCAAACTTTCACTTTTTAATACTTGGTTGCAAATCCCTTGCAGTCAGTTACAGCCTGAAGTCTGGAACGCATAGACATCACCAGACGCTGGTCTCATCCCTGGTGATGCTCTGCCCGGCCTCTACTGCAACTGTCTTCAGTTCCTGCTTGTTCTTGGGGCATTTTCCCTTCATCAAGTGAAATGCAGCTCAATCGGATTCAGGTCCGGTGATTGACTTGGCCATTGCAGAACATTCCACTTCTTCCCTCTTTGGTTGCTTTTGCAGTATGCTTTGGGTCATTGTCCATCTGCACTGTGAAGCGCCGTCCAATGAGTTCTGAAGCATTTGGCTGAATATGAGCAGATAATATTGCCCAAAACACTTCAGAATTCATCCGGCTGCTCAGCAGTCACATCATCAATAAATACAAGAGAAGCAGTTCCATTGGCCGCCATACATGTCCACGCCATGACACTACCACCACCATGCTTCACTGATGAGGCGGTATGCTTAGGATCATGAGCAGTTCCTCTCCTTCTCCATACTCTTCTCTTCCCATCACTCTGGTACAAGTTGATCTTGGTCTCATCTGTCCATAGGATGTTGTTCCAGAACTGTGAAGGCTTTCTTAGATGTCGTTTGACAAACTCTAATCTGGCCTTCCTGTTTTTGAGGCTCACCAATGGTTTCCATCTTGTGGTGAACCCTCTGTATTCACTCTGGTGAAGTCTTCTCCTGATTGTTGACTTTGACACACATACACCTACCTCCTGCAGAGTGTTATTGATCTGGCCAACTGTTGTCTTCACCAGGGAAAGAAATATTCGCTCATCCACCACAGCTGTTTTCCGTGGTCTTCCTGGTCTTCCTGTGTTGCTGAGCTCACCGGTGCGTTCCTTCTTTATAAGAATGTTCCAAACCGTTGTTGTTTTGGCGGCACCTAATGTTTTTGCTATCTCTCTGATGGGCTTGTTGTGTTTTTTCAGCCTAATGACGGCTTCACGGATAGTGACAGATCTTTGGATCTCATCTTGAGAGTTGACAGCAACAGATTCCAAATGCAGATAGCAGACTGGAAATGACCTCTGGACCTTTTATCTGCTCATTGTAATTAGGATAATGAGGGAATAACACACACCTGGCCATGGGACAGCTGAGAAGACAATTGTCCCATTACTTTTGGTCCCTTAACAAGTGGGAGGCACATATGCAAACTGCTGTAATTCCTGCACCGTTCACCTGATTTGGATGTAAATATCCTCAAATTAACCACTTCAGCCCCGCTAGGTGAAACCCCCTTCATGACCAGAGCACTTTTTACACTTCGGCACTACACTCCTTTCACCGTTTATCGCTCGGTCATGCAACTTACCACCCAAATGAATTTTACCTCCTTTTCTTCTCACTAATGGAGCTTTCATTTGGTGGTATTTTATTGCTGCTGATCATTTTTACTTTTTTTGTTATTAATCAAAATGTAACGATTTTTTTGCAAAAAAATGACATTTTTCACTTTCAGCTGTAAAATTTTGCAAAAAAAAACGACATCCATATATAAATTTTTCGCCAAATTTATTGTTCTACATGTCTTTGATAAAAAAAAAATGTTTGGGCAAAAAAAAAAATGGTTTGGGTAAAAGTTATAGCATTTACAAACTATGGTACAAAAATGTGAATTTCCGCTTTTTGAAGCAGCTCTGACTTTCTGAGCACCTGTCATGTTTCCTGAGGTTCTACAATGCCCAAACAGTAGAAAACCCCCACAAATGACCCCATTTCGGAAAGTAGACACCCTAAGGTATTCGCTGATGGGCATAGTGAGTTCATAGAAGTTTTTATTTTTTGTCACAAGTTAGCGGAAAATGATGATGATTTTTATTTTTTTTATTTTTCTTACAAAGTCTCATATTCCACTAACTTGCGACAAAAAATAAAAAATTCTAGGAACTCGCCATGCCCCTCACGGAATACCTTGGGGTGTCTTCTTTCCAAAATGGGGTCACTTGTGGCGTAGTTATACTGCCCTGGCAATTTAGGGGCCCAAATGTGTGAGAAGAACTTTGCAATCAAAATGTGTAAAAAATGGCCTGCAAAATCTGAAAGGTGCACTTTGGAATATGTGCCCCTTTGCCCACCTTGGCAGCAAAAAAAGTGTAACACATCTGGTATCGCCGTACTCAGGAGAAGTTGGGGAATGTGTTTTGGGGTGTCATTTTACATATATCCATGCTGGGTGAGAAAAATATCTTGGTCAAATGCCAACTTTGTATAAAAAAATGGGAAAAGTTGTCTTTTGCCAAGATATTTCTCTCACCCAGCATGGGAATATGTGAAATGACACCCCAAAACACATTCCCCAACTTCTCCTGAGTACGGCGATACCAGATGTGTGACACTTTTTTGCTGCCAAGGTGGGCAAAGGGGCACATATTCCAAAGTGCACCTTTCGGATTTCACCGGTCATTTTTTACACATTTTGATTGCAAAGTTCTTCTCACACATTTGGGCCCCTAAATTGCCAGGGCAGTATAACTACGCCACAAGTGACCCCATTTTGGAAAGAAGACACCCCAAGGTATTCTGTGAGGGGCATGGCGAGTTCTAGAATTTTTTTTTTTTTGTCGCAAGTTAGTGGAATATGAGACTTTGTAAGGAAAAAAGAAAAAAAAAGAAAAATCATCATTTTCCGCTAACTTGTGACAAAAAATAAAAAATTCTAGGAACTCGCCATGCCCCTCACGGAATACCTTGGGGTGTCTTCTTTCCAAAATGGGGTCACTTGTGGCGTAGTTAGAGGGCCCTGGCAATTTAGGGGCCCAAATGTGTAAGAAGTACCTTGCAATCAAAATCTGTAAAAAATGGCCAGTGAAATCCGAAAGGTGCACTTTGGAATATGTGCCCCTTTGCCCACCTTGGCTGCAAAAAAGTGTCACACATCTGGTATCGCCGTACTCAGGAGAAGTTGGGGAATGTGTTTTGGGGTGTCATTTTACATATTCCCATGCTGGGTGAGAGAAATATCTTGGCAAAAGACAACTTTTCCTATTTTTTTATACAAAGTTGGCATTTGACCAAGATATTTTTCTCACCCAGCATGGGTATATGTAAAATGACAGCCCAAAACACATTCCCCAACTTCTCCTGAGTACGGCGATACCACATGTGTGACACTTTTTTGCAGCCTAGATGCGCAAAGGGGCCCAAATTCCTTTTAGGAGGGCATTTTTAGACATTTGGATCCCAGACTTCTTCTCACACTTTCAGGCCCCTAAAAAGCCAGGGCAGTATAAATACCCCACATGTGACCCCACTTTGGAAAGAAGACCCCAAGGTATTCAATGAGGGGCCTGGCGAGTTCATAGAAATTTTTTATTTTTTGCATATGTTAGCGGAAATTGATTTTTTTGGTTTTTTTCTCACAAAGTCTCACTTTCCGCTAACTTAGGACAAAAATTTCAATCTTTCATGGACTCAATATGCCCCTCACGGAATACCTTGGGGTGTCTTCTTTCCGAAATGGGGTCACATGTGGGGTAGTTATACTGCCCTGGCTTTTTAGGGGCCCTAAAGCGTGAGAAGAAGTCTGGAATATAAATGTCTAAAAATGTTTACGCATTTGGATTCCGTGAGGGGTGCGGTGCGTCCATGTGAGATTTTATTTTTTGACACAAGTTAGTGGAATATGAGACTTTGTAAGAAAAAACAAAAACAAAAAAAAAATTTCCGCTAACTTGTGCCAAAAAAAATGTCTGAATGGAGCCTTACAGGGGGGTTATCAATGACAGGGGGTGATCAGGGTGATCACCCCCCTGTCACTGATCACCCCCCCTGTAAGGCTCCATTCAGACATCCGCATGATTTTTTACGGATCCATGGATACATTGATCGGATCCACAAAAAACATGCAGACGTCTGAATGGAGCCTTACAGGGGGGTGATCAATGACAGGGGGTGATCAGGGAGTGTATATGGGTGATCACCCCCCTGTAAGGCTCCATTCAGACGTCCGCATGTGTTTTGCGGATCCGATCCATGTATCCATGGATCCGTAAAAATCATGCGGACGTCTGAATGGAGCCTTACAGGGGGGTGATCAGTGACAGGGGGGTGATCAATGACAGGGGGTGATCAGGGAGTGTATATGGGTGATCACCCGCCTGTCATTGATCACCCCCCTGTAAGGCTCCATTTAGACGTCCGTATGCGTTTTGCGGATCCGATCCATGTATCCGTGGATCCGTAAAAATCATACGGACGTCTGAACGGAGCCTGACAGGGGGGTGATCAATGACAGGGCGGTGATCAATGACAGGGGGGTGATCAGGGAGTTTATATGGGGTGATCATGGGTGATCAGGGGTTTATAAGGGGTTAATAAGTGACGGGGGGGGGGGGTGTAGTGTAGTGTGGTGTTTGGTGCGACTGTACTGACCTACCTGAGTCCTCTGGTAGTCGATCCTAACAAAAGGGACCACCTGAGGACCAGGTAGGAGGTATATTAGACGCTGTTATGAAAACAGCGTCTAATATACCTGTTAGGGGTTAAAAAATTCGGATCTCCAGCCTTCCAGCAAGCGATCGCCGCTGGCAGGCTGGAGATCCACTCGCTTACCTTCTGTTCCTGTGAGCGCGCGCGCCTGTGTGCGCGCGTTCACAGGAAATCTCGCGTATCGCGAGATGACGCGTATATGCGTGACTGTGCGCCAGCCTGCCACCTCCGGAACGCACATGTGCGTTAGGCGGTCCGGAGGTGGTTAAAGCTGACAGTCTGCAGGTAAAGCTGACAGTCTGCAGGTAAAGCCGACAGTCTGCAGGTAAAGCCGACAGTCTGCAGGTAAAGCTGACAGTCTGCAGGTAAAGCCGACAGTCTGCAGGTAAAGCCGACAGTCTGCAGGTACAGCTGACAGTCTGCAGGTAAAGCTGACAGTCTGCAGGTAAAGCCGACAGTCTGCAGGTAAAGCACATCTTGTTCGTTTCATTTCAAATACATTGTGGTGGTGTATAGAGCCAGAAATGTTAGAGTTGTGTCCATGTCCCAATATTTATGGACCTGACTGTACTTTCAGGGGTTAAAAGCCCCTATTATATTTCTACTCCCCCTCCTACTTTCAGGGGTTAATAGCCCCTATTATATTTCTCCCCCCCCCTTCCTCCTTTTGGGGGGTTTAACAGCCCCTGATATTTTATCCCCTTTCCTCTTCCTTTCGGGAACTAACAGCCCTTATTACCACTAGAACCTTCAGAATCACAGGTGCAGATCCATGAAGCAAACATAATTACACGCCGTTATATATACAAACAATAGAGCTAAGAAATGGGGTCATTCTAGATAAAAGTGGTACAATATTACTATCATTTATAGTCGGTATTGTACCACTTTTATCTAGAATGACCCCATTTCTTAGCTCCATTGTTTGTATATATAACGGTGTGCAGCCATTTAGTTTTTTGTAGTTAGCCCTTATTACCACGTCACTGCTCTCACCCTCCTGCTGCTGTTCTGCTGTGGCGTGCCCTATTCACTGCTCTCACCCTCCTGCTGCTGTTCTGCTGTGGGGTGCCCTATTCACTGCTCTCACCCTCCTGCTGCTGTTCTGCTGTGGCGTGCCCTATTCACTGCTCTCACCCTCCTGCTGCTGTTCTGCTGTGGCGTGCCCTATTCACTGCTCTCACCCTCCTGATGCTGTTCTGCTGTGGCGTGCCCTATTCACTGCTCTCACCCTCCTGCTGCTGTTCTGCTGTTGCGTGCCCTATTCACTGCTCTCACCCTCCTGCTGCTGTTCTGCTGTGGCGTGCCCTATTCACTGCTCTCACCCTCCTGCTGCTGTTCTGCTGTTGCGTGCCCTATTCACTGCTCTCACCCTCCTGCTGCTGTTCTGCTGTGGCGTGCCCTATTCACTGCTCTCACCCTCCTGACGCTGTTCTGCTGTGGCGTGCCCTATTCACTGCTCTCACCCTCCTGCTGCTGTTCTGCTGTGGCGTGCCCTATTCACTGCTCTCACCCTCCTGCTGCTGTTCTGCTGTGGCGTGCCCTATTCACTGCTCTCACCCTCCTGCTGCTGTTCTGCTGTTGCGTGCCCTATTCACTGCTCTCACCCTCCTGCTGCTGTTGCGTGCCCTATTCACTGCTCTCACCCTCCTGCTGCTGTTCTGCTGTTGCGTGCCCTATTCACTGCTCTCACCCTCCTGCTGCTGTTCTGCTGTGGCGTGCCCTATTCACTGCTCTCACCCTCCTGCTGCTGTTCTGCTGTTGCGTGCCCTATTCACTGCTCTCACCCTCCTGCTGCTGTTCTGCTGTGGCGTGCCCTATTCACTGCTCTCACCCTCCTGACGCTGTTCTGCTGTGGCGTGCCCTATTCACTGCTCTCACCCTCCTGCTGCTGTTCTGCTGTGGCGTGCCCTATTCACTGCTCTCACCCTCCTGCTGCTGTTCTGCTGTTGCGTGCCCTATTCACTGCTCTCACCCTCCTGCTGCTGTTCTGCTGTGGCGTGCCCTATTCACTGCTCTCACCCTCCTGCTGCTGTTCTGCTGTTGCGTGCCCTATTCACTGCTCTCACCCTCCTGCTGCTGTTCTGCTGTGGCGTGCCCTATTCACTGCTCTCACCCTCCTGACGCTGTTCTGCTGTGGCGTGCCCTATTCACTGCTCTCACCCTCCTGATGCTGTTCTGCTGTGGCGTGCCCTATTCACTGCTCTCACCCTCCTGCTGCTGTTCTGCTGTGGCGTGCCCTATTCACTGCTCTCACCCTCCTGCTGCTGTTCTGCTGTGGCGTGCCCTATTCACTGCTCTCACCCTCTTGCTGCTGTTCTGCTGTGGCGTGCCCTATTCACTGCTCTCACCCTCCTGCTGCTGTGGCGTGCCCTATTCACTGCTCTCACCCTCCTGACGCTGTTCTGCTGTGGCGTGCCCTATTCACTGCTCTCACCCTCCTGCTGCTGTTCTGCTGTGGCGTGCCCTATTCACTGCTCTCACCCTCCTGACGCTGTTCTGCTGTGGCGTGCCCTATTCACTGCTCTCACCCTCCTGCTGCTGTTCTGCTGTGGCGTGCCCTATTCACTGCTCTCACCCTCCTGCTGCTGTTCTGCTGTGGCGTGCCCTATTCACTGCTCTCACCCTCCTGCTGCTGGTCTGCTGTGGCGTGCCCTATTCACTGCTCTCACCCTCCTGCTGCTGTGGCGAGCCCTATTCACTGCTCTCACCCTCCTGCTGCTGTTCTGCTGTGGCGTGCCCTATTCACTGCTCTCACCCTCCTGCTGCTGTTCTGCTGTGGCGTGCCCTATTCACTGCTCTCACCCTCCTGACGCTGTTCTGCTGTGGCGTGCCCTATTCACTGCTCTCACCCTCCTGCTGCTGTTCTGCTGTGGCGTGCCCTATTCACTGCTCTCACCCTCCTGCTGCTGGTCTGCTGTGGCGTGCCCTATTCACTGCTCTCACCCTCCTGCTGCTGTGGCGTGCCCTATTCACTGCTCTCACCCTCCTGACGCTGTTCTGCTGTGGCGTGCCCTATTCACTGCTCTCACCCTCCTGCTGCTGGTCTGCTGTGGCGTGCCCTATTCACTGCTCTCGCCCTCCTGCTGCTGTGGCGTGCCCTATTCACTGCTCTCACCCTCCTGACGCTGTTCTGCTGTGGCGTGCCCTATTCACTGCTCTCACCCTCCTGACGCTGTTCTGCTGTGGCGTGCCCTATTCACTGCTCTCACCCTCCTGACGCTGTTCTGCTGTGGCGTGCCCTATTCACTGCTCTCACCCTCCTGCTGCTGTTCTGCTGTGGCGTGCCCTATTCACTGCTCTCACCCTCCTGCTGCTGTTCTGCTGTGGCGTGCCCTATTCACTGCTCTCACCCTCCTGATGCTGTTCTGCTGTGGCATGCCCTATTCACTGCTCTCACCCTCTTGCTGCTGTTCTGCTGTGGCGTGCCCTATTCACTGCTCTCACCCTCCTGCTGCTGTTCTGCTGTGGCGTGCCCTATTCACTGCTCTCACCCTCCTGACGCTGTTCTGCTGTGGCGTGCCCTATTCACTGCTCTCACCCTCCTGCTGCTGTTCTGCTGTGGCGTGCCCTATTCACTGCTCTCACCCTCCTGACGCTGTTCTGCTGTGGCGTGCCCTATTCACTGCTCTCACCCTCCTGCTGCTGTTCTGCTGTGGCGTGCCCTATTCACTGCTCTCACCCTCCTGCTGCTGTTCTGCTGTGGCGTGCCCTATTCACTGCTCTCACCCTCCTGCTGCTGTGGCGTGCCCTATTCACTGCTCTCACCCTCCTGCTGCTGTTCTGCTGTGGCGTGCCCTATTCACTGCTCTCACCCTCCTGACGCTGTTCTGCTGTGGCGTGCCCTATTCACTGCTCTCACCCTCCTGCTGCTGTTCTGCTGTGGCGTGCCCTATTCACTGCTCTCACCCTCCTGCTGCTGCTCTGCTGTGGCGTGCCCTATTCACTGCTCTCACCCTCCTGACGCTGTTCTGCTGTGGCGTGCCCTATTCACTGCTCTCACCCTCCTGCTGCTGTTCTGCTGTGGCGTGCCCTATTCACTGCTCTCACCCTCCTGCTGCTGGTCTGCTGTGGCGTGCCCTATTCACTGCTCTCACCCTCCTGCTGCTGTGGCGTGCCCTATTCACTGCTCTCACCCTCCTGCTGCTGTTCTGCTGTGGCGTGCCCTATTCACTGCTCTCACCCTCCTGCTGCTGTTCTGCTGTGGCATGCCCTATTCACTGCTCTCACCCTCCTGCTGCTGTTCTGCTGTGGCGTGCCCTATTCACTGCTCTCACCCTCCTGCCGCTGTTCTGCTGTGGCGTGCCCTATTCACTGCTCTCACCCTCCTGCTGCTGTTCTGCTGTTGCGTGCCCTATTCACTGCTCTCACCCTCCTGACGCTGTTCTGCTGTGGCGTGCCCTATTCACTGCTCTCACCCTCCTGACGCTGTTCTGCTGTGGCGTGCCCTATTCACTGCTCTCACCCTCCTGACGCTGTTCTGCTGTGGCGTGCCCTATTCACTGCTCTCACCCTCCTGCTGCTGTTCTGCTGTAGCGTGCCCTATTCACTGCTCTCACCCTCCTGCTGCTGTTCTGCTGTGGCGTGCCCTATTCACTGCTCTCACTCTCCTGACGCTGTTCTGCTGTGGCGTGCCCTATTCACTGCTCTCACCCTCCTGCTGCTGTTCTGCTGTGGCGTGCCCTATTCACTGCTCTCACCCTCCTGCTGCTGTTCTGCTGTGGCGTGCCCTATTCACTGCTCTCACCCTCCTGCTGCTGTTCTGCTGTGGCGTGCCCTATTCACTGCTCTTACCCTCCTGCTGCTGTTCTGCTGTGGCGTGCCCTATTCACTGCTCTCACCCTCCTGCTGCTGTTCTGCTGTGGCGTGCCCTATTCACTGCTCTCACCCTCCTGACGCTGTTCTGCTGTGGCGTGCCCTATTCACTGCTCTCATCCTCCTGCTGCTGTTCTGCTGTGGCGTGCCCTATTCACTGCTCTCACCCTCCTGCTGCTGTTCTGCTGTGGCGTGCCCTATTCACTGCTCTCACCCTCCTGCTGCTGTTCTGCTGTGGCGTGCCCTATTCACTGCTCTCACCCTCTTGCTGCTGTTCTGCTGTGGCGTGCCCTATTCACTGCTCTTACCCTCCTGCTGCTGTTCTGCTGTGGCGTGCCCTATTCACTGCTCTCACCCTCCTGCTGCTGTTCTGCTGTGGCGTGCCCTATTCACTGCTCTCACCCTCCTGACGCTGTTCTGCTGTTGCGTGCCCTATTCACTGCTCTCACCCTCCTGCTGCTGTTCTGCTGTGGTGTGCCCTATTCACTGCTCTCACCCTCCTGCTGCTGTTCTGCTGTGGCGTGCCCTATTCACTGCTCTCACCCTCCTGCTGCTGTTCTGCTGTGGTGTGCCCTATTTACTGCTCTCACCCTCCAGCTGATTTTCTGCTGTGGCGTGCCCTATTCACTGCTCTCACCCTCCTGCTGCTGTTCTGCTGTGGCGTGCCCTATTCACTGCTCTCACCCTCCTGACGCTGTTCTGCTGTGGCGTGCCCTATTCACTGCTCTCACCCTCCTGACGCTGTTCTGCTGTGGCGTGCCCTATTCACTGCTCTCACCCTCCTGCTGCTGTTCTGCTGTGGTGTGCCCTATTCACTGCTCTCACCCTCCTGCTGCTGTTCTGCTGTGGTGTGCCCTATTTACTGCTCTCACCCTCCTGCTGCTATTCTGCTGTGGCGTGCCCTATTCACTGCTCTCACCCTCCTGATGCTGTTCTGCTGTGGCGTGCCCTATTCACTGCTCTCACCCTCCTGCTGCTGTTCTGCTGTGGCGTGCCCTATTCACTGCTCTCACCCTCCTGACGCTGTTCTGCTGTGGCATGCCCTATTCACTGCTCTCACCCTCCTGCTGCTGTTCTGCTGTGGCGTTCCCTATTCACTGCTCTCACCCTCCTGACGCTGTTCTGCTGTGGCGTTCCCTATTCACTGCTCTCACCCTCCTGATGCTGTTCTGCTGTGGCATACCCAAGTTACTGCTCTCACCCTCCTAATGTTGTTCTGCTGTGGCGTGCCCTATTCACTGCTCTCACCCTCCTAATGTTGTTCTGCTGTGGCGTGCCCAAGTCCCCACTCTCACCCTCCAGACACTGTTCTGCTGCGGTGTGCCAACGTTACCGCTCTCACCCTTCTAATGGTGTTCTGCTGGGGCATGCCCAAGTCACCGCTCTCACCCTCCTGAAAGTGTTCTGCTGTGACAGAGTGTCGGCGAGTAGCTTCTCAGGCTCCACCCTGAGAACAGGTGGGGAGCACAGTCATGTCCCTGGAGATACACAGACATATCACTGCTTGCTGTCATTATGGTGGTTTTGGTACAATGTGCCAGTGTAGACAGTGCTGAGAAATACCCCACAACAACACAGACTCTCACCTGCACTTGCACACTGTAACGGCCCCTTCGCTGCACAGGCATGGTTATACACCTCTGGTTGTATATAGTGAATGCTATTATTCATTGACAGCAAGCAGAAGTAATAAAAATGGAAAGGGAGAGAAGTGCAAGGTCTGTTCATTGACACTGATAAAACTTTATTTATAACGGACGATCTAGGCTGTCGACATCTAGCAGCCACAGGGTTAAAGCCACTTTGTCCTAGACAGACGTCAGCACCATTCCAGGAGATCAATTTACCGCCGCCACCAGGAAGGGAAGCGCTGCCTGACCCTGTAATAGAGAGGACAGGAAGGCTATGACAGCTGCCGGAACCCTGGGGCATGCCAGGAGTCCTATCGTCACATTATAAGGGTATTACAGGTCACCTCGTAACACCCCCTCCCCCATACTGTAATGCTATATAGAGATTACAGGACACCTCGTAACACCCCCTCCCCCATACTGTAATGTTATATAGAGATCACAGGACACCTCGTAACACCCCCTCCCCCATACTGTAATGTTATATAGAGATTACAGGACACCTCAGAGGGTAACACCCCCTCCCCATACTGTAATGTTATATAGAGATTACAGGACACCTCGTAACACCCCCTCCCCCATACTGTAATGTTATATAGAGATTACAGGACACCTCGTAACACCCCCTCCCCCATACTGTAATGTTATATAGAGATTACAGGACACCTCAGAGGGTAACACCCCCTCCCCATACTGTAATGTTATATAGAGATTACAGGACACCTCAGAGGGTAACACCCCCTCCCCATACTGTAATGTTATATAGAGATTACAGGACACCTCGTAACACCCCCTCCCCCATACTGTAATGTTATATAGAGATTACAGGTCACCTCGGAGGGTAACACCCCCTCCTCCATATACACTGTAGACTATATAGGAGTCAGTAAAAACTATATATAGGGAGCATAACACATTATATAGGGGCAGTATATATAGGAGGCAGTTGACATTATATATAAGGTGCAGTATACTCTATATATAGGGGCAGTAGATGCTATACATAAAAGGCAGTCAACACTATACATAGGGACAGTATTGACCATATATTGGGGCTGTATACACTACATATATAGAGAGGCAGTATACACTATATATAGGAGGCAGTATAAACTATATATATTTATGGAGAGAGAGAGAGGCAGTAGACACCATATATAGAGAGGCAGTATACACTATATATATACAGTACAGACCAAAAGTCTGGACACACCTTCTCATTCAAGGAGTTTTCTTTATTTTCATCACTATGAAAATTGTAGATTCGCACTGAAGGCATCAAAACTATGAATTAACACATGTGGTATTATATACATAACAAAAAAGTGTGAAACAACTGAAAATATGTTTGTCACGGATGGTGTTACAGAAAACTAGAAGACACAAATGAAGATCCGACTGACTTGATCCAAAACAAAGGAAGAAAAGGGATAGCCCTGTAACAGCCTTAGCTCTCTCCCTTACTGCTCAGCCCATGCAAAAATCTCAATGGTAGAAAATTGCATACCCTCGTTCCTCGACTGTATAACACCTGAACACCCTATAATAGTAAGGGGACACGACCACCGGCTCCCTACACTTAATACAGAGGGAGTCAGGGTCACCTAGGATCAAGCAAACAGGAAAACAGAAATAAAGAAACAGACTTATCTTGTGGATGCAGCAGTAACAGCTTCCAGCATCAGCACACTCCAGGAAGTTGTATAAACCGCAAGGTAAGGCAGTTGTCACGGAATGTGTACAGGTAACAAGGCAAAACAACATGCATAAATGACTCGCTGGATCCAACAGCTAAGGAACAAAAGGGAGACCCCTGTAGAAGACCTGGCACTTTCCCTGGCTGCTTAGCCTATGCATAGATCCGAATGGTGGAGGTATGCATATCCACGTACCTTGACTATATAACCCCTGAGCACCCTACAATAGTGAGGGGACACGACCACCGGCTCCCTACACCAGACACGGAGGGAGTCAGGGTCACCTGGGATCCAGCAAACAGAAAATAACAGATAACAGTATAACACTTAACTTAGTAGAGGAGAGGAGAACAAGATGGGCATGCACACACACTCCAGGAAGAAATATAAGCCGCCCAGAAAAGCCTTCTGGGGAAGAATTTAAAGGGAAGCAATTAGTCCAACACATGACAGCTGAGAGAGGCTAAGGAGAGGAGGAGCTGAATACCACAACACAGAAACTCAAAGAGGAGGTTCTGAAAGGCCTCTGTCAGAGCTTCTCAGCTGTCTGGTTGTGACAGTACCCCTCCCTCTACGAGTGGACTCCGGACACTCAGAACCCACCTTCTCAGGATGGGACCTATGGAAAGCCCTGATGAGACGAGAGGCTTTAATGTCCGTCACTGGGACCCACATCCTCTCCTCAGGACCATACCCCTCCCAGTGAACAAGGTACTGAAGAGAACCGCGGACAAGACGAGAATCCACAATCCCAGAGACCTGAAATTCAAGATTCCCATCAACCATAATCGGAGGAGGAGGCAAAGGCGAGGGTACAATGGGTTGAACATAAGGTTTCAATAAGGACTTATGAAAAACATTATGGATCTTCCAAGTCTGAGGAAGATCAAGACGGTATGCAACAGGATTGATGACAGACAGGATTTTGTAAGGCCCAATAAACCTAGGACCCAACTTCCAGGAGGGAACCTTCAATTTGATATTCTTGGTAGACAACCACACCAGATCACCAACATTCAGGTCCGGACCAAGCACACGTCTCTTATCAGCCACACGCTTATATCTCTCACTCATGCTCTTTAGATTATCTTGAATCTTTTGCCAAATAGATGACAAAGACGAGGAGAATCTGTCCTCATCAGGTAAACCAGAAGACCCCTCTCCCGAGAAAGTCCCAAACTGTGGATGAAACCCATATGCACCAAAAAATGGTGACTTATCAGAGGACTCCTGACGACGGTTATTTAAAGCAAACTCAGCAAGGGACAAAAAAGAACACCAATCCTCTTGATTCTCCGCCACAAAACAACGCAGATATGTCTCCAGATTCTGATTGACGCGCTCTGTCTGACCATTCGACTGCGGGTGGAAAGCAGAAGAGAATGACAACCGAACCCCCAAGCGAGAACAGAAAGCCTTCCAGAATCTGGAAACAAACTGCGTGCCCCTATCAGAGACTATGTCTGAAGGAATACTGTGCAATTTGACAATGTGATCAACAAATGCCTGCGCCAGCGTCTTAGCATTGGGCAAACCAGGAAAAGGGATGAAATGCACCATTTTGCTAAAACGGTCCACCACCACCAGAATCACAGTCTTCCCCGAGGAACGAGGCAGGTCCGTTATGAAGTCCATGGACAGATGTGTCCAAGGACGGGAAGGAATGGGTAAGGGAAGGAGAGGACCTGATGGCCGTGAATGAGGGACTTTGGCACGAGCGCAAGTCTCGCAGGCTGCCACAAAACCCTCAACCGACTTACGAAGCGCAGGCCACCAGAATCTCCGAGCGATGAGATCCAGTGTGGCTCTTACCCCCGGGTGCCCAGCAAGGACCGTATCGTGGTGTTCTTTAAAAATCTTGTGTCTTAAAGCGAGAGGCACAAACAACCTCCCAGGAGGACAAAGATCAGGAGCCTCTGACTGGGCTGCCTGCACCTCTGCCTCCAATTCAGGAAAAAGAGCAGAGACCACCACACCTTCAGCCAAAATGGGACCCGGGTCTTCAAAATTCCCGCCTCCCGGAAAACAACGTGACAGGGCATCTGCCTTCACATTCTTAACTCCAGGGCGGAACGTGACAACAAAATTAAACCTAGAAAAGAACAACGACCATCTGGCCTGTCTCGGGTTCAGACGCTTGGCTGACTCCAAGTAGGCCAGATTTTTATGGTCAGTAAATACGGTAATAGGGTGTCTGGCTCCCTCTAGCCAATGGCGCCATTCCTCAAAAGCCAACTTGATGGCCAACAATTCCCTATCTCCCACATCGTAATTTCTCTCTGCGGAGGAGAGTTTTCTTGAGAAAAAGGCACACGGTCGCCAATTGGCAGGAGAGGAACCCTGAGACAAGACCGCCCCCACACCCACCTCAGAAGCATCAACCTCAACTATGAAGGGTAACGAAACATCAGGTTGAACCAAGATGGGAGCGGAAGCAAAACTCTCCTTGATATCAGAAAAAGCCTTACGCGCCTCTACTGACCAAGAAGAAAAATCTACCCCCTTTCTGGTCATATCAGTGAGTGGTTTAACAATAGAAGAATAATTCAAAATGAACTTCCTGTAATAATTGGCAAAGCCCAAAAAACGCATCAGCGCCTTTTGATTCTCAGGAAGCTCCCACTCAAGCACAGCGCGGACCTTCTCGGGGTCCATGCGAAAACCAGAAGCGGAGAGAAGAAACCCCAGAAATTGAATTTCTGGAACCGCAAACACACATTTTTCCAGTTTCGCATATAATTTATTCTCCCGCAGAATGAGCAAGACCTGACGTAAATGTTCCTTATGAGTTTTGAAATCGGGAGAAAAAATCAAAATGTCATCCAAATACACCAATACAAATTTTCCCATCAAATGATAAAAAATGCTGTTCACGAAATGCTGAAAAACGGCTGGGGCATTCATCAAACCAAAAGGCATAACCAAGTTTTCAAAATGGCCCTCAGGGGTATTGAAGGCCGTCTTCCATTCGTCCCCTTCTCTGACCCTGACCAGGTTGTATGCCCCTCTTAAATCTAATTTGGAAAAGACTTTAGCCCCAACAACCTGGTTAAATAGGTCCGGGATCAGAGGAAGCGGATAAGGGTCACGAATTGTGATATTGTTCAGCTCCCTGAAATCCAGACAAGGTCTTAAAGAACCATCTTTTTTCTTAACAAAGAAAAAACCAGCGGCAACAGGTGACTTCGAGGGTCGTATGTGTCCCTTTCTCAGACTCTCAGAGATATAAGCACGCATAGCGATCCTCTCAGGTTGGGAAAGATTGTATAAACGAGATTTAGGCAGCTTGGCGTCTGGGATGAGATTAATAGGGCAATCGTACTCCCTGTGCGGGGGCAAATCCTGAACTCCACTCTCAGAGAAGACATCCGAAAATTCAGAGAGAAAAGATGGTATAGTCTTAGTAGCAACCTCAGAAACAGATGTCATGAGGCAATTCTCTCTGCAAAAGTCACTCCAACCATTTATTTGCTTCGCTTGCCAATCAATGGTGGGGTTATGCTTAGTGAGCCAAGGCAGCCCCAACACCAGAGGGGTAGGCAAACCGCTAAGGACGAAACATGACACATCCTCAACATGAGCATCACTCACAATCAAACGGATATTGTGAACTATGCCCTTTAATGATTTCTGAGAAAGTGGAGCGGAATCGATAGCAAAAACAGGGATATCCTTTCTCAAAGCGCACACCTGGAAACCATGAGTTATCACAAATTGATTATCAATGAGATTGACCGCTGCTCCACTATCCACAAAAAATGTTCTTGCTCTCTAGCGCCACCCTAGCCGGCAGGACAAAACGGGAACTACAAGCAAACGGAAAACCTTCAATTTCCGCCTCAACCCTGCCAATAGTAACAGACGGAACATTTTTCAAAGATTTTTTCCTCTTTGTTTCTTTATTATACCCAGAGAACTGCCTGAATCTCCTAGAGGGACAAATATTTGCCAAATGATTTATACCTCCACAACAAAAACAAACCGTCCCATGCGGGCTGAATCTTCTATTGTCAGAAGCAATCAACCCCAGCTGCATGGGCTCCTGCTCAGAAGGGGCTGACAGCGACTGAGACCCCTGCGCACAGAATGGGACCGCTGCACAGTCCTGGGACCGAGTATGACAGGAAGGAGAGATCTCTCCTCTCTCTCTAAGACGCCTGTCAATACGAACGGCCTGAGACATAGCAGAGTCCAAAGAAATAGGCCTTTCATGAAAGGCAAATGCATCTTTCAATCCCTCTGAAAGACCATGGCAAAATTGACTTCGGAGTGCAGCATCATTCCAACCAGTATCAATTGCCCATCTCCGAAATTCTGAGCAGTATATTTCTGCGGATTGTTTACCCTGGCATAAGAGACGTAGTCTAGACTCCGCCAGAGCAATACGATCCGGATCATCATATATCTGACCCAGGGCTAAAAAGAATTCATCCACTGAACGGAGAGGCCGTGCCCCCTCCGGCAGCGAAAAGGCCCAGGACTGAGCGTTACCTCTGAGCAGCGATATAATGATCCCCACCCTCCGTTCCTCATCTCCAGAGGAAAGGGGAAGAAGGCGAAAATGGAGTTTGCAAGCCTCTCTAAAACGCACAAAATTCTCACTACCCCCGGAGAACGTATCCGGGAGCGAGATCTTAGGCTCAGAACAAGCTCCATGAACGCAAGCTGAACCGGTCACTTGAAGCTGAGAAAAGTCTTACGGAGGTCAGCTACCTCCAATGAAAGACCCTGGAAGCGTTCAGCCAAAAGTGAAACCGGATCCATGCTTAAGACGGTTTTGGCGGCTTATAATGTCACGGAATGTGTACAGGTAACAAGGCAAAACAACATGCATAAATGACTCGCTGGATCCAACAGCTAAGGAACAAAAGGGAGACCCCTGTAGAAGACCTGGCACTTTCCCTGGCTGCTTAGCCTATGCATAGATCCGAATGGTGGAGGTATGCATATCCACGTACCTTGACTATATAACCCCTGAGCACCCTACAATAGTGAGGGGACATGACCACCGGCTCCCTACACCAGACACGGAGGGAGTCAGGGTCACCTGGGATCCAGCAAACAGAAAATAACAGATAACAGTTCAACACTTAACTTTGTAGAGGAGAGGAGAACCAGATGGGCATGCACACACACTCCAGGAAGAAATATAAGCCGCCCAGAAAAGCCTTCTGGGGAAGAATTTAAAGGGAAGCAATTAGTCCAACACATGACAGCTGAGAGAGGCTAAGGAGAGGAGGAGCTGAATACCACAACACAGAAACTCAAAGAGGAGGTTCTGAAAGGCCTCTGTCAGAGCTTCTCAGCTGTCTGGTTGTGACAGCAGTATGGGAAGGAGATATATAGGGAGGCAATCACTGCTAATAGATGACAGCTGGGAGAGGGAGGAGAGATGTCAAAACAAAAGAAGATCATGCAGAAGGTACTGAAGACCTTCTCAAAGATCTGGTGGTGACAATGTCATATTCTAGGTTCTTCAAAGTAGCCACCTTTTGCTTTGATTACTGCTTTGCACACTCTTGGCATTCTCTTGATGAGCTTCAAGAGGTAGTCACCTGAAATGGTTTTCACTTCACAGATGTGCCCTGTCAGGTTTAATAAGTGGGATTTCTTGCCTTATAAATGGGGTTGGGACCATCAGTTGCGTTGTGGAGAAGTCAGGTGGATACACAGTCCTACTGAATAGACTGTTAGAATTTGTATTATGGCAAGAAAAAAGCAGCTAAGTAAAGAAAAACAAGTGGCCATCATTACTTTAAGGCTACTTTCACACTAGCGTTCATAGGTCCGTTCGTGAGCTCCGTTTGAAGGAGCTCACGAGCGGACCCGAACGCCTCCGTCCAGCCCTGATGCAGTCTGAATGGAGCGGGTCCGCTCAGACTGCATCAGTCTGGCGGCGTTCAGCCTCCGCTCCGCTCGCCTCCGCACGGACAGGCGGACAGCTGAACGCTGCTTGCAGCGTTCGGGTGTCCGCCTGGCCGTGCGGAGGCGAGCGGATCCGTTCAGACTTACAATGTAAGTCAATGGGAACGGATCCGCTTGAAGATGTCACCATATGGCTCAATCTTCAAGCGGATCCGTCCCCCATTGACTTTACATTGAAAGTCTGAACGGATCCGCTCAGGCTGCTTTCACACTTAGAATTTTTTCTAAGTTATTAATGCAGACGGATCCGTACTGAACGGAGCCTCCGTCTGCATTAATATGATCGGATCCGTTCAGAACGGATCCGATCGAACGCTAGTGTGAAAGTAGCCTAGGAAATGAAGGTCAGTCAGTCCGAAAAATTGGGAAAACTTTGAAAGTAAGGGCTATTTGACCATGAAGGAGAGAGATGGGGTGCTGCGCCAGATGACCTGGCCTCCACAGTCACCGGACCTGAACCCAATCGAGATGGTTTGGGGTGAGCTGGACCGCAGAGTGAAGGTAAAAGGGCCAACAAGTGCTAAGCATCTCTGGGAACTCCTTCAAGACTGTTGGAAGACCATTTCAGGTGACTACCTCTTGGAGATCATCAAGAGAATGCCAAGAGTGTGCAAAGCAGTAATCAAAGCAAAAGGCGGCTACTTTGAAGAACCTAGAATATGACATATTTTCAGTTGTTTCACACTTTTTTGTTATGTATATAATTCCACATGTGATAATTCATAGTTTTGATGCCTTCAGTGTGAATCTACAATTTCCATAGTCATGAGAATAAAGAAAACTCTTTGAATGAGAAGGTGTGTCCAAACTTTTGGTCTGTACTGTATATATACAGACGTGGACAAAATTGTTGGTACCCTTTGGTCAATGAAAGAAAAAGTCACAATGGTCACAGAAATAACTTTAATCTGACAAAAGTAATAATAAATTAAAATTCTATAAATGTTAACCAATGAAAGTCAGACATTGTTTTTCAACCATGCTTCAACAGAATTATGTAAAAAAATAAACTCATGAAACAGGCATGGACAAAAATGATGGTACCCCTAACTTAATATTTTGTTGCGCAACCTTTTGAGGCAATCACTGCAATCAAACGCTTCCTGTAACTGTCAATGAGACATCTGCACCTCTCAGCAGGTATTTTGGCCCACTCCTCATGAGCAAACTGCTCCAGTTGTGTCCGGTTTGAAGGGTGCCTTTTCCAGACTGCATGTTTCAGCTCCTTCCAAAGATGCTCAATAGGATTGAGGTCAGGGCTCATAGAAGGCCACTTTAGAATAGTCCAATTTTTTCCTCTTAGCCATTCTTGGGTGTTTTTAGCGGTGTGTTTTGGGTCATTGTCCTGTTGCAAGACCCATGACCTGCGACTGAGACCAAGCTTTCTGACACTGGCTAGTACATTTCTCTCTAGAATTCCTTGATAGTCTTGAGATTTCATTGTACCCTGCACAGATTCAAGACACCCTGTGCCAGACGCAGCAAAGCAGCCCCAGAACATAACAGAGCCTCCTCCATGTTTCACAGTAGGGACAGTGTTCTTTTCTTGATATGCTTCATTTTTTCGTCTGTGAACATACAGCTGATGTGCCTTGGCAAAAACTTCGATTTTTGTCTCATCTGTCCACAGGACATTCTCCCAGAAGCTTTGTGGCTTGTCAACATGTAGTTTGGCATATTCCAGTCTTGCTTTTTTATGATTCGTTTTCAACAATGGTGTCCTCCTTGGTCGTCTCCCATGTAGTCCACTTTGGCTCAAACAACGACGGATGGTGCGATCTGACACTGATGTTCCTTGAGCATGAAGTTCACCTTGAATCTCTTTAGAAGTCTTTCTAGGCTCTTTTGTTACCATTCGGATTATCCGTCTCTTAGATTTGTCATCAATTTTCCTCCTGCGGCCACGTCCAGGGAGGTTGGCTACAGTCCCATGGATCTTAAACTTATGAATAATATGTGCAACTGTACTCACAGGAACATCTAGTTGCTTGGAGATGGTCTTATAGCCTTTACCTTTAACATGCTTGTCTATAATTTTCTTTCTGATCTCTTGAGACAGCTCTTTCCTTTGCTTCCTCTGGTCCATGTCGAGTGTGGTACACACCATATCACCAAACAACACAGTGATTACCTGGAGCCATATATATAGGCCCAATGGCTGATTACAAGGTTGTAGACACCTGTGATGCTAATTAGTGGACACACCTTGAATTAACATGTCCCTTTGGTCACATTATGTTCTGTGTTTTCTAGGGGTACCATCATTTTTGTCCATGCCTGTTTCATGAGTTTATTTTTTTACATAATTCTGTTGAAGCATGGTTGAAAAACAATGTCTGACTTTCATTGGTTAACATTTATAGAATTTTAATTTATTATTACTTTTGTCAGATTAAAGTTATTTCTGTGACCATTGTGACTTTTTCTTTCATTGACCAAAGGGTACCAACAATTTTGTCCACGTCTGTATATATATATATATATATATATATATATATAGGAGGTAGTATACACTATATACAGGGGGCAGTATACACTATATCCATGGTCCAGTATACACAGTATATAGGGGCAGTAGACAGTGGGTGTGTATATAGGAGGCAGTATACACTATATACAGGGTCCAGTATACACGGGCAGTAGACAGTGGGTGTATATACAAGAGGTAGTATACACTATATACAGGGGCCAGTATACACAGTATATAGGGGCAGTAGACAGTGGGTGTATATAGGAGGCAGTATACACTATATACAGGGGCAGTATACACAGTATATAGGGGCAGTAGACAGTGGGTGTATATAGGAGGCAGTATACACTATATACAGGGGCAGTGTACACTATATACAGGGGGCAGTATACAGTGGGTGTATATAGGAGGCAGTATACACTATATACAGGGGGCAGTGTACACTATATACAGGGGGCAGTATACACTATATACAGGGGGCAGTAGACAGTAGGGTGTATATAGGAGGCAGTATACACTATATACAGGGGGCAGTAGACAGTGGGTGTATATAGGAGGCAGTATACACTATATACAGGGGGCAGTAGACAGTGGGTTTATATATAGGAGGCAGTGTACACTATATACAGGGGGCAGTATACACTATATACAGGGGGCAGTGTACACTATATACAGGGGGCAGTATACACTATATACAGGGGGCAGTATACAGTGGGTGTATATAGGAGGCAGTATACACTATATACAGGGGGCAGTAGACAGTGGGTGTATATAGGAGGCAGTATACACTATATACAGGGGGCAGTAGACAGTGGGTTTATATATAGGAGGCAGTGTACACTATATACAGGGGGCAGTATACACTATATACAGGGGGCAGTATACACTATATACAGGGGGCAGTATACACTATATACAGGGGGCAGTAGACAGTAGGGTGTATATAGGAGGCAGTGTACACTATATACAGGGGGCAGTATACAGTGGGTGTATATAGGAGGCAGTATACACTATATACAGGGGGCAGTGTACACTATATACAGGGGGCAGTGTACACTATATACAGGGGGCAGTATACACTATATACAGGGGGCAGTGTACACTATATACAGGGGGCAGTATACACTATATACAGGGGGCAGTATACACTATATACAGGGGGCAGTATACAGTGGGTGTATATAGGAGGCAGTATACACTATATACAGGGGGCAGTAGACAGTGGGTGTGTATATAGAAGGCAGTGTACACTATATACAGGGGGCAGTATACAGTGGGTGTATATAGGAGGCAGTATACACTATATACAGGGGGCAGTAGACAGTGGGTTTATATATAGGAGGCAGTATACACTATATACAGGGGGCAGTGGACAGTGGGTGTATATAGGAGGCAGTATACACTATATACAGGGGGCAGTAGACAGTGGGTTTATATATAGGAGGCAGTATACACTATATACAGGGGGCAGTGTACACTATATACAGGGGGGCAGTATACACTATATACGGGGCAGTAGACAGTGGGTGTATATATAGAAGGCAGTGTACACTATATACAGGGGGCAGTATACAGTGGGTGTATATAGGAGGCAGTGTACACTATATACAGGGGGCAGTAGACAGTGGGTGTATATAGGAGGCAGTATACACTATATACAGGGGGCAGTAGACAGTGGGTGTGTATATAGGAGGCAGTATGCACTATATACAGGGGGCAGTAGACAGTGGGTGTATATAGGAGGCAGTATACGCTATATACAGGGGGCAGTATACACTATATACAGGGGGCAGTAGACAGTGGGTTTATATATAGGAGGCAGTATACACTATATACAGGGGGCAGTAGACAGTGGGTGTATATAGGAGGCAGTATACACTATATACAGGGGGCAGTATACACAGTATATAGGGGCAGTAGACAGTGGGTGTATATAGGAGGCAGTATACACTATATACAGGGGGCAGTGTACACTATATACAGGGGGCAGTATACACTATATACAGGGGGCAGTATACACTATATACAGGGGGCAGTAGACAGTAGGGTGTATATAGGAGGCAGTGTACACTATATACAGGGGGCAGTATACAGTGGGTGTATATAGGAGGCAGTATACACTATATACAGGGGGCAGTGTACACTATATACAGGGGGCAGTGTACACTATATACAGGGGGCAGTGTACACTATATACAGGGGGCAGTGTACACTATATACAGGGGGCAGTATACACTATATACAGGGGGCAGTGTACACTATATACAGGGGGCAGTATACACTATATACAGGGGGCAGTATACAGTGGGTGTATATAGGAGGCAGTATACACTATATACAGGGGGCAGTAGACAGTGGGTGTATATAGGAGGCAGTATACACTATATACAGGGGGCAGTAGACAGTGGGTTTATATATAGGAGGCAGTGTACACTATATACAGGGGGCAGTATACACTATATACAGGGGGCAGTATACACTATATACAGGGGCAGTAGCCAGTGGGTGTGTATATAGAAGGCAGTGTACACTATATACAGGGGGCAGTATACAGTGGGTGTATATAGGAGGCAGTATACACTATATACAGGGGGCAGTAGACAGTGGGTTTATATATAGGAGGCAGTATACACTATATACAGGGGGCAGTGGACAGTGGGTGTATATAGGAGGCAGTATACACTATATACAGGGGGCAGTAGACAGTGGGTTTATATATAGGAGGCAGTATACACTATATACAGGGGCAGTGTACACTATATACAGGGGGGCAGTATACACTATATACGGGGCAGTAGACAGTGGGTGTATATATAGAAGGCAGTGTACACTATATACAGGGGGCAGTATACAGTGGGTGTATATAGGAGGCAGTGTACACTATATACAGGGGGCAGTAGACAGTGGGTGTATATAGGAGGCAGTATACACTATATACAGGGGGCAGTAGACAGTGGGTGTGTATATAGGAGGCAGTATGCACTATATACAGGGGGCAGTAGACAGTGGGTGTATATAGGAGGCAGTATACGCTATATACAGGGGGCAGTATACACTATATACAGGGGGCAGTAGACAGTGGGTTTATATATAGGAGGCAGTATACACTATATACAGGGGGCAGTAGACAGTGGGTGTATATAGGAGGCAGTATACACTATATACAGGGGGCAGTATACACAGTATATAGGGGCAGTAGACAGTGGGTGTATATAGGAGGCAGTATACACTATATACAGGGGGCAGTGTACACTATATACAGGGGGCAGTATACACTATATACAGGGGGCAGTATACACTATATACAGGGGGCAGTAGACAGTAGGGTGTATATAGGAGGCAGTGTACACTATATACAGGGGGCAGTATACAGTGGGTGTATATAGGAGGCAGTATACACTATATACAGGGGGCAGTGTACACTATATACAGGGGGCAGTGTACACTATATACAGGGGGCAGTGTACACTATATACAGGGGGCAGTGTACACTATATACAGGGGGCAGTATACACTATATACAGGGGGCAGTGTACACTATATACAGGGGGCAGTATACACTATATACAGGGGGCAGTATACAGTGGGTGTATATAGGAGGCAGTATACACTATATACAGGGGGCAGTAGACAGTGGGTGTATATAGGAGGCAGTATACACTATATACAGGGGGCAGTAGACAGTGGGTTTATATATAGGAGGCAGTGTACACTATATACAGGGGGCAGTATACACTATATACAGGGGGCAGTATACACTATATACATGGGCCGTAGACAGTGGGTGTGTATATAGAAGGCAGTGTACACTATATACAGGGGGCAGTATACAGTGGGTGTATATAGGAGGCAGTATACACTATATACAGGGGGCAGTAGACAGTGGGTTTATATATAGGAGGCAGTATACACTATATACAGGGGGCAGTGGACAGTGGGTGTATATAGGAGGCAGTATACACTATATACAGGGGGCAGTAGACAGTGGGTTTATATATAGGAGGCAGTATACACTATATACAGGGGGCAGTGTACACTATATACAGGGGGGCAGTATACACTATATACGGGGCAGTAGACAGTGGGTGTATATATAGAAGGCAGTGTACACTATATACAGGGGGCAGTATACAGTGGGTGTATATAGGAGGCAGTGTACACTATATACAGGGGGCAGTAGACAGTGGGTGTATATAGGAGGCAGTATACACTATATACAGGGGGCAGTAGACAGTGGGTGTGTATATAGGAGGCAGTATGCACTATATACAGGGGGCAGTAGACAGTGGGTGTATATAGGAGGCAGTATACGCTATATACAGGGGGCAGTATACACTATATACAGGGGGCAGTAGACAGTGGGTTTATATATAGGAGGCAGTATACACTATATACAGGGGGCAGTAGACAGTGGGTGTATATAGGAGGCAGTATACACTATATACAGGGGGCAGTATACACAGTATATAGGGGCAGTAGACAGTGGGTGTATATAGGAGGCAGTATACACTATATACAGGGGGCAGTGTACACTATATACAGGGGGCAGTATACACTATATACAGGGGGCAGTATACACTATATACAGGGGGCAGTGTACACTATATACAGGGGGCAGTATACACTATATACAGGGGGCAGTATACAGTGGGTGTATATATAGAAGGCAGTGTACACTATATACAGGGGGGCAGTATACAGTGGGTGTATACAGGGGGCAGTGTACACTATATACAGGGGGCAGTGTACACTATATACAGGGGGCAGTATACACTATATACAGGGGGCAGTATACACTATATACAGGGGGCAGTAGACAGTAGGGTGTATATAGGAGGCAGTGTACACTATATACAGGGGGCAGTATACAGTGGGTGTATATAGGAGGCAGTATACACTATATACAGGGGGCAGTGTACACTATATACAGGGGGCAGTATACACTATATACAGGGGGCAGTGTACACTATATACAGGGGGCAGTGTACACTATATACAGGGGGCAGTATACACTATATACAGGGGGCAGTATACAGTGGGTGTATATATAGAAGGCAGTGTACACTATATACAGGGGGGCAGTATACAGTGGGTGTATACAGGGGGCAGTGTACACTATATACAGGGGGCAGTGTACACTATATACAGGGGGCAGTATACACTATATACAGGGGGCAGTATACACTATATACAGGGGGCAGTAGACAGTAGGGTGTATATAGGAGGCAGTGTACACTATATACAGGGGGCAGTATACAGTGGGTGTATATAGGAGGCAGTATACACTATATACAGGGGGCAGTGTACACTATATACAGGGGGCAGTATACACTATATACAGGGGGCAGTGTACACTATATACAGGGGGCAGTGTACACTATATACAGGGGGCAGTATACACTATATACAGGGGGCAGTGTACACTATATACAGGGGGCAGTATACACTATATACAGGGGGCAGTATACAGTGGGTGTATATAGGAGGCAGTATACACTATATACAGGGGGCAGTAGACAGTGGGTGTATATAGGAGGCAGTATACACTATATACAGGGGGCAGTAGACAGTGGGTTTATATATAGGAGGCAGTGTACACTATATACAGGGGGCAGTATACACTATATACAGGGGGCAGTATACACTATATACAGGGGCAGTAGACAGTGGGTGTGTATATAGAAGGCAGTGTACACTATATACAGGGGGCAGTATACAGTGGGTGTATATAGGAGGCAGTATACACTATATACAGGGGGCAGTAGACAGTGGGTTTATATATAGGAGGCAGTATACACTATATACAGGGGGCAGTGGACAGTGGGTGTATATAGGAGGCAGTATACACTATATACAGGGGGCAGTAGACAGTGGGTTTATATATAGGAGGCAGTATACACTATATACAGGGGGCAGTGTACACTATATACAGGGGGGCAGTATACACTATATACGGGGCAGTAGACAGTGGGTGTATATATAGAAGGCAGTGTACACTATATACAGGGGGCAGTATACAGTGGGTGTATATAGGAGGCAGTGTACACTATATACAGGGGGCAGTAGACAGTGGGTGTATATAGGAGGCAGTATACACTATATACAGGGGGCAGTAGACAGTGGGTGTGTATATAGGAGGCAGTATGCACTATATACAGGGGGCAGTAGACAGTGGGTGTATATAGGAGGCAGTATACGCTATATACAGGGGGCAGTATACACTATATACAGGGGGCAGTAGACAGTGGGTTTATATATAGGAGGCAGTATACACTATATACAGGGGGCAGTAGACAGTGGGTGTATATAGGAGGCAGTATACACTATATACAGGGGGCAGTATACACAGTATATAGGGGCAGTAGACAGTGGGTGTATATAGGAGGCAGTATACACTATATACAGGGGGCAGTGTACACTATATACAGGGGGCAGTATACACTATATACAGGGGGCAGTATACACTATATACAGGGGGCAGTAGACAGTAGGGTGTATATAGGAGGCAGTGTACACTATATACAGGGGGCAGTATACAGTGGGTGTATATAGGAGGCAGTATACACTATATACAGGGGGCAGTGTACACTATATACAGGGGGCAGTGTACACTATATACAGGGGGCAGTGTACACTATATACAGGGGGCAGTGTACACTATATACAGGGGGCAGTATACACTATATACAGGGGGCAGTATACAGTGGGTGTATATATAGAAGGCAGTGTACACTATATACAGGGGGGCAGTATACAGTGGGTGTATACAGGGGGCAGTGTACACTATATACAGGGGGCAGTGTACACTATATACAGGGGGCAGTATACACTATATACAGGGGGCAGTATACAGTGGGTGTATATATAGAAGGCAGTGTACACTATATACAGGGGGGCAGTATACACTATATACGGGGCAGTAGACAGTGGGTGTATATATAGAAGGCAGTGTACACTATATACAGGGGGCAGTATACAGTGGGTGTATATATAGAAGGCAGTGTACACTATATACAGGGGGCAGTATACAGTGGGTGTATATAGGAGGCAGTGTACACTATATACAGGGGGCAGTAGACAGTAGGGTGTATACAGGGGGCAGTATACACTATATACAGGGGGCAGTAGACAGTGGGTTTATATATAGGAGGCAGTGTACACTATATACAGGGGGCAGTATACACTATATACAGGGGGCAGTGTACACTATATACAGGGGGCAGTGTACACTATATACAGGGGGCAGTATACACTATATACAGGGGGCAGTGTACACTATATACAGGGGGCAGTGTACACTATATACAGGGGGCAGTATACACTATATACAGGGGGCAGTATACAGTGGGTGTATATATAGAAGGCAGTGTACACTATATACAGGGGGGCAGTATACAGTGGGTGTATACAGGGGGCAGTGTACACTATATACAGGGGGCAGTGTACACTATATACAGGGGCCAGTATACACTATATACAGGGGGCAGTATACAGTGGGTGTATATATAGAAGGCAGTGTACACTATATACAGGGGGGCAGTATACAGTGGGTGTATACAGGGGGCAGTGTACACTATATACAGGGGGCAGTGTACACTATATACAGGGGGCAGTATACACTATATACAGGGGGCAGTATACAGTGGGTGTATATATAGAAGGCAGTGTACACTATATACAGGGGGGCAGTATACACTATATACGGGGCAGTAGACAGTGGGTGTATATATAGAAGGCAGTGTACACTATATACAGGGGGCAGTATACACTATATACAGGGGGCAGTGTACACTATATACAGGGGGCAGTGTACACTATATACAGGGGGCAGTGTACACTATATACAGGGGGCAGTATACAGTGGGTGTATATATAGAAGGCAGTGTACACTATATACAGGGGGGCAGTATACACTATATACAGGGGGCAGTATACACTATATACAGGGGGCAGTGTACACTATATACAGGGGGCAGTATACACTATATACAGGGGGCAGTATACAGTGGGTGTATATATAGAAGGCAGTGTACACTATATACAGGGGGCAGTGTACACTATATACAGGGGGCAGTGTACACTATATACAGGGGGCAGTGTACACTATATACAGGGGGCAGTGTACACTATATACAGGGGGCAGTATACACTATATACAGGGGGCAGTGTACACTATATACAGGGGGCAGTGTACACTATATACAGGGGGCAGTATACACTATATACAGGGGGCAGTATACAGTGGGTGTATATATAGAAGGCAGTGTACACTATATACAGGGGGCAGTATACAGTGGGTGTATATATAGAAGGCAGTGTACACTATATACAGGGGGCAGTATACACTATATACAGGGGGCAGTGTACACTATATACAGGGGGCAGTATACACTATATACAGGGGGCAGTATACAGTGGGTGTATATATAGAAGGCAGTGTACACTATATACAGGGGGCAGTATACAGTGGGTGTATATATAGAAGGCAGTGTACACTATATACAGGGGGCAGTAGACAGTAGGGTGTATATAGGAGGCAGTGTACACTATATACAGGGGGCAGTAGACAGTAGGGTGTATACAGGGGGCAGTATACACTATATACAGGGCGGCAGTATACACTATATACGGGGCAGTAAATATATATACATACAGGTTTATGGCGGGAAACCTCCCTACTGTGTGATGTGACGGAACTTACTCCGGTGCATGTCGGGTAACTAGAAAAACTGGAGTCGGCAATGAAAGGGTGCGGAGAGGTGGAGCGTTGCCTAGTAACCGTTTCCTATTAGAACGAGGCCGATTGACGTCACTGGAGGTTTTGATTGGCTGACCGACTGTTTCCGGTGAGTGCGCGGAGAAGACACCCGGAGGTGGAGGCCCAGGACGCCCGGATTACTCGGGAGAGCGACCGGAGGCCCGCCGCTCAGCCATCTCCGGTAACTGCCCCGGCTGGGGGTGGACGACTTGTCGGAGCCGGAGCTGGTCCCGGAGCCTGTGGTGTGTACCGGGGCCTAACGGTGGGAACGACGGCACCGGGGGGGAGGGTGACATCACCGGGGGGAGACCTGAGGAGAGGGTGACATCACCGGGGGGAGACCTGAGGAGAGGGTGACATCACCGGGGGGAGACCGAGACCTGAGGAGAGGGTGACATCACCGGGGGGAGACCGAGACCTGAGGAGAGGGTGACATCACCGGGGGGAGACCGAGACCTGAGGAGAGGGTGACATCACCGGGGGGAGACCGAGACCTAAGGATGAGGGTGACATCACCGGGGGGAGACCGAGACCTAAGGATGAGGGGGACATCACCCAGGGGGGAGACCTGAGGAGAGGGGGACATCACCCAGGGGGGAGACCTGAGGAGAGGGGGACATCACCCAGGGGGGGAGACCCTGAGGATGAGGGGGACATCACCCAGGGGGGGAGACCCTGAGGATGAGGGGGACATCACCCAGGGGGGGAGACCCTGAGGATGAGGGGGACATCACCCAGGGGGGGAGACCCTGAGGATGAGGGGGACATCACCCAGGGGGGGAGACCCTGAGGATGAGGGGGACCATCACCCAGGGGGGGAGACCCTGAGGATGAGGGGGACATCACCCAGGGGGGGAGACCCTGACCTGAGGATGAGGGGGACATCACCCAGGGGGGGAGACCCTGACCTGAGGATGAGGGGGACATCACCCAGGGGGGGAGACCGAGACCTGAGGGTGAGGGGGACATCACCCAGGGGGGGAGACCGAGACCTGAGGGTGAGGGGGACATCACCCAGGGGGGAGACCGAGACCTGAGGGTGAGGGGGACATCACCCAGGGGGGGAGACCGAGACCTGAGGGTGAGGGGGACATCACCCAGGGGGGGAGACCGAGACCTGAGGGTGAGGGGGACATCACCCAGGGGGGGAGACCGAGACCTGAGGGTGAGGGTGACATCACCCGGGGGGGGGGGGGGGATCGAGACCTGAGGGTGAGGGGGACATCACCCGGGGGGGGGGGGGGATCGAGACCTGAGGGTGAGGGGGACATCACCCGGGGGGGGGGGGGGGGATCGAGACCTGAGGGTGAGGGGGACATCACCCGGGGGGGGGGGGGGGGGGGAGATCGAGACCTTAGGGTGAGGGGGACATCACCCGGGGGGGGGGGGGGGGAGATCGAGACCTGAGGGTGAGGGGGACATCACCCGGGGGGGGGGGGGGGAGATCGAGACCTGAGGGTGAGGGGGACATCACCCGGGGGGGGGGGGGGGGAGATCGAGACCTGAGGGTGAGGGGGACATCACCCGGGGGGGGGGGGGGAGATCGAGACCTGAGGGTGAGGGGGACATCACCCGGGGGGGGGGGGGGGGGAGATCGAGACCTGAGGGTGAGGGGGACATCACCCGGGGGGGGGGGGGGAGATCGAGACCTGAGGGTGAGGGGGACATCACCCGGGGGGGGGGGGAGATCGAGACCTGAGGGTGAGGGGGACATCACCCGGGGGGGGGGGGGGAGATCGAGACCTGAGGGTGAGGGGACATCACCCGGGGGGGGGGGGGGGGATCGAGACCTGAGGGTGAGGGGGACATCACCCGGGGGGGGGGGGGGGGATCGAGACCTGAGGGTGAGGGGGACATCACCCGGGGGGGGGGGGGATCGAGACCTGAGGATGAGAAGAAGGTGACAGCACGGGGGGGGGGGGGGAGATCGAGACCTGAGGGTGAGGGGGACATCATCCGGGGGGGGGGGGGGGAGATCGAGACCTGAGGGTGAGGGGGACATCACCCGGGGGGGGGGGAGACCGAGACCTGAGGATGAGAAGAAGGTGACAGCACGGGGGGGGGGGGGGGGCAGGAGACATGAGGGTGACATCACCGGGGGGGGGGGGCAGGAGACCTGAGGATGAGCGTGACATCACCGGGGGGGGGGGGGGGCAGGAGACCTGAGGATGAGCGTGACATCACCCGGGGGGGAGACCGAGACCTGAGGATGAGGGTGACATCACCCGGGGGGGGGGGGAGACCGAGACCTGAGGATGAGAAGAAGGTGACAGCACGGGGGGGGGGCAGGAGACCTGAGGATGAGGGTGACATCACCCGGGGGGGAGACCAAGACCTGAGGATGAGAAGAAGGTGACAGCACCCGGGGGGAGACCTGAGGATGAGTGCATCGGGGGGTGATTGATGTTGGGGTGTATACTGCCGGCTCTGTCTCCTGTCCTGGATGACCTGTATATTTAGGTGCAGCACCTGGTGGCGGTCGGGAGGGTGTTATGTGGGGGTTCCTTTTATTACAGCAACTGATGAGCAGTGTCCTTGACCTCTGTGCATGATGGGATTTCTGATCCCAACCCTAAAATGGATTACTGCACCAAGATGACGCGCTCTCCCATAACATTAACCCCTTCAGCCAGCGTGTTATAGAGCAGGAGGAGCTGAGCAGATTATACAGTCAGGTCCATAAATTCTAACATTTCTGGCCCTATACACCACCACAATGGGTGTGAAATGAGACGAACAAGATGTGCTTTACCTGCAGACTGTCAGCTTTACCTGCAGACTGTCAGCTTTACCTGCAGACTGTCAGCTTTACCTGCAGACTGTCAGCTTTACCTGCAGACTGTCAGCTTTACCTGCAGACTGTCAGCTTTACCTGCAGACTGTCAGCTTTACCTGCAGACTGTCAGCTTTACCTGCAGACTGTCAGCTTTACCTGCAGACTGTCAGCTTTACCTGCAGACTGTCAGCTGTAATCTGAGGTATTTACATCCAAATCAGGTGAACGGTGCAGGAATTACTACAGTTTGCATATGTGCCTCCCACTTGTTAAGGGACCAGAAGTAATGGGACAATTGTCTTCTCAGCTGTCCCATGGCCAGGTGTGTGTTATTCCCTCATGAATCCAATTACAATGAGCAGATAAAAGGTCCAGAGGTCATTTCCAGTCTGCTATTTGCATTTGGAATCTGTTGCTGTCAACTCTCAAGATGAGATCCAAAGAGCTGTCACTATCAGTGAAGCCATCATTAGGCTGAAAAAACACAACAAGCCCATCAGAGAGATAGCAAAAACATTAGGCCTGGCCAAAACAACAACGGTTTGGAACATTCTTAAAGAGAAGGAACGCACTGGTGAGCTCAGCAACACCAGAAGACCACAGAAAACAGCTGTGGTGGATGAGCGAAGAATTCTTTCCCTGGTGAAGAAAACGCCCTTCACAACAGTTGGCCAGATCAAGAACACTCTCCAGGAGGTAGGTGTATGTGTGTCATAGTCAACAATCAGGAGAAGACTTCACCAGAGTGAATACAGAGGGTTCACCACAAGATGGAAACCATTGGTGAACCTCAGAAACAGGAAGGCCAGATTAGAGTTTGCCAAACGACATCTAAAAAAGCCTTCACAGTTCTGGAACAACATCCTATGGACAGATGAGACCAAGATCAACTTGTACCTGAGTGATGGGAAGAGAAGAGTATGGAGAAGGAGAGGAACTGCTCATGATCCTAAGCATACCACCTCCTCAGTGAAGCATGGTGGTGGTAGTGTCATGGCGTGGGCATGTATGGCGGCCAATGGAACTGGTTCTCTTGTATTTATTGATGATGTGACTGCTGACAAAAGCAGCAGGATGAATTCTGAAGTGTTTCGGGCAATATTATCTGCTCATATTCAGCCAAATGCTTCAGAACTCATTGGACGGCGCTTCACAGTGCAGATGGACAACGACCCAAAGCATACTGCAAAAGCAACCAAAGAGGGAAGAAGTGGAATGTTCTGCAATGGCCAAGTCAATCACCGGACCTGAATCCGATTGAGCTGCATTTCACTTGCTGAAGACAAAACTGAAGGGAAAATGCCCCAAGAACAAGCAGGAACTGAAGACAGTTGCAGTAGAGGCCGGGCAGAGCATCACCAGGGATGAAACCCAGCGTCTGGTGATGTCTATGCGTTCCAGACTTCAGGCTGTAACTGACTGCAAAGGATTTGCAACCAAGTATTAAAAAGTGAAAGTTTGATTTATATTATTCTGTCCCATTACTTTTGGTCCCTTAACAAGTGGGAGGCACATATGCAAACTGCTGTAATTCCTGCACCGTTCACCTGACTTGGCTGTAAATACCTCAAATTACAGCTGACAGTCTGCAGGTAAAGCACATCTTCTTCGTTTCATTTCACATCCATTGTGGTGGTGTAGAGCCAAAAATGTTAGAATTGTGTCCATGTCCCAATATTTATTGGCCTGACTGTATGTAAAGAGACCCTGTCACCGTGTAATCTGCCGGCAGCGTTTTATACAGCAGGAGGTAACGTGTGCCGTCTCTTCCAGCATCATGGCGTCGTGCGGCAGCGAGGAGGACCGCAGCCTGCGCGAGTGCGAGAACTATGTGCAGAAATACAACATCCAGCAGCTGCTGAAGGACTGCATCGTCCAGCTGTGCACCGCCCGGCCCGACAAGCCCATGGCCTTCCTCCGAGAGTACTTTGAGCGGCTGGAAAAGGTAGGTCCCTCAGACTCTTATCACTCCTTCCCCTACAGGACATGACCACTAAACCAGTGTCTCATCACACCTCCATGTATAGGACATCATTACTAATCCAGTGTCTCATCACACCTCCACCTACAGGACATTACCATTGAACCAGATTCTCCTCACATAATTCAGCACGTTGCCACTGAGCCACTTTGTCATGTCACCTTCATCTACATCACGTTACTACTGAGCCAGTTTACCACACTTCTTTCCAAGGCTTCCACCACTGGTTCAGCTTCTTACTTGTCCAGTAGAAGACACACATCTATTAATGTTCCTCGATGGGCACGTTACCACTCAAGCCAGTTTTTGCTGATTTGCTCTTCATTATTTCCTGTCAGGAGGAAGCCAGACAGACCCTGAGCCAGCAGAAGTCAGGCTCCCGTTCAGACTCCCGTGAAGATGAGATCTCTCCTCCTCCACCCATGAACCCTGTAGTAAAGGGCAGGCGACGGCGCGGAGCGATCAGTGCGGAGGTGTACACGGAGGAGGATGCAGCCTCGTATGTGCGGAAGGTAAGTGCGCCTCGCAAGGTTCATATCCTCTGCATCCTGGGGGGCCTGATGCTTAAAGGCTGCACTCATCTCCGCAGGTCATCCCCAAGGACTACAAGACCATGGCCGCCCTGGCCAAAGCCATCGAGAAGAACGTGCTGTTTGCCCATCTGGATGATAATGAGAGGAGGTAACTCCAGAAGCTGAGACATGGCTGCTGTAGGGTACTGTGTACATAGTGAGTAGGTAAGAGAGCTGAGGAGTCGGGGGTGAACTCCAGAAGCTGAGACATGGCTGCTGTAGGGTACTGTGTACATAGTGAGTATGTAAGAGCGCTGAGGAGGGGGGGAGCTCCAGAAGCTGAGATATGGCTGCTGTAGGTTACTGTATAGAGCAGTGTTTCCCAGCCTGCTGGGGGTTAGGGGACCCCTCTTTCTGGACCATGCTGTGTAGGGCAGCTTCCTGCATACAGCCCCTCCTATCTCAGTTTCTGGGACCCTTGTGGTTGTGACTGAGATCTCCTATTCTTCCTCCAGTGATATCTTTGATGCCATGTTCTCCGTCACATACATCGCTGGAGAGACCGTGATACAGCAAGGTAACCGAGGGGCCAGGAGGAGGTTCTGGGGTGACGGCTGATTCTGGCAGGTTCTGGGGTGACGGCTGATTCTGGGAGGTTCTGGGGTGACGGCTGATTATGGGGGGGCCGGGAGGAGGTTCTGGGGTGACGGCTGATTCTGGGGGGGGGGCTCTGTGGTGACGGCTGATTCTGTGGGACCGGGAGGAGGTTCTGTGGTGACGGCTGATTCTGGGGGGGAGGCTCTGTGGTGACGGCTGATTCTGGGGTGGTTGGAGGTGCCCCAGTAATTCTGCTCTGGCCTCTTGCAGGGGACGAAGGAGACAACTTCTACGTGGTGGACCAGGGGGAGATGGATGTGAGTATGATGTCTGCCGTCTCTAGGGGCGGGGCTTGGATCACGCCGCAGTCAGACCGCCAATCCTCTGTTTCGCAGGTTTACGTCAGCAGTGAGTGGATGACCAGCATAGGGGAGGGCGGCAGCTTCGGAGAACTGGCTTTGATCTATGGGACCCCGAGAGCTGCGACTGTGAAAGCCAAAACCAATGTGAAGTTGTGGGGGATCGACCGGGACAGCTACCGGAGAATCCTCATGGTGGGTGAGGGGATCCGCGGGGGTGGGGTCAGGGGAGGGCCAGTGCATGTAACACAATCATCTCTTGTTACAGGGCAGCACGTTACGAAAACGTAAGATGTACGCAGAGTTCCTGAGCAAAGTGTCCATACTGGGTGAGTATCTGTGGTGTTACATAGGACTGCAGGTGACATCTACTACATTATCTGTACTCAGAGCTATCACTGTGTTATCTGTGGTGTATCGATAGACTGGAGACAGAACGGTTGGAAGTAGTGGGATCTTGGTCACACGTACTAAAATATGGGTGAAAGTACATTTGGCACGATTGGTAGGTTCTCTATATTGAAGGGGGTAATAGCTAGATATAAATATAAAAATCTCCAAACGAGGCCCTAAATCGATTCTATGGTGAGTACAAAGAAAACAATTCTCAGCTAAAAAATAAAGGTTAGTAGTATGGAATCTTAATAATGAACGTGTTCAGTGTTTCAACCCGAATATCTAGAATATCTCCTTCCGACGTAGATGAGATTTGTTCTAATGGGATTACCCTAAGGCCCGAGGGGTTTCCCTCGTGCATTACTGAGAAGTGACGTGACTCACTACGAGTTAGGACCTTTCTATTGATGTTGGACCGATGCCCGTCCATCCGTTCCCTAGGAGTTTGTGTGGTACGGCCGACAATCGAGATTGCAGGGGCATTGGAGTAGATGGATTATGTTTTTGCTTCCACATGTCAGGAGTTGTTGGGGCTGTATTTTTCCTTGAGGATGTGGTAGATGGAAATCTCCCAGGGATGTGGTGATCATTTCACAACATTTGCACTTTCGCGGGCCACATTTGGAGGAACCCTTAGTATCTACCATTTTAGGGGGTGGTTTCGATATTTGAAGGTGTTTTCTTACGAGGACACGAAGGGGCCAAAATGTTTTTAAGGGTTTTGGCTTTACGAAAAGTTTGCTTGGGCTGTTTGGGTATTTCTTCACCCAGTATGGAATCTTTTAATACAGTCCAAAGTTTTGTTAGTATGTGTCTGATTAGTTTATGATTGCTGTTATACCTTATCAGGCCTGGTCTATTTGGATTCTCTGTTTTTTTCTTTCAACTTTTAAGTTGGAGACTTTGTAAGATTCTCATCTTTGAGTCTTTAATGGGGGGGAGGGGTACCCCTTGCCGGTGAACCTTACCCCAAGGGTGTCTTTGTTTCCTCCATGGTGTCATTATCGGTACAGTTGCATCTAATTCGTTTCATCTGGCTAAAGGGTATGTTAGTCTTCCATTTATGATGGAGACAGCTTCTAAAATCTAAAAAACTATTTGCATAAACCTTTTTAAAATATGTCCTGGTGGAGAAGATGTTATTCATCCAAGAAGATGGCTTCTCTGGGGTGAGACTCTAGAGTGAACCCTAGATTCCTAATCAGCCTGAGGTCATCCGTGTTCCCTTGCCAGATCAGAATTATATCAGCAATGTATCTTTTGTATAAGGTGACATTAGGGTGGTTAAGCAGGCCGATGTGATTTTCGAAGGAACCCATAAATAGATTAGCATATGATGGTGCAAACTTAGTGCCCATTGCTGTACCTTTTTCTTGAATGTAAATAGTGTCATCGTCAGAAAAATAATTATGGCGCAAGATGAAATCTATGGATCTGAGAATGAAGTCTCTCTGTGTGGGGGGCATAGAAGCGTCTGCGTCTAGAAAGTCCTTAGTGGCCTTCAGACCTATTGAGTGTACTAACTATATTGCTATACAGCGGTGTGACGTCTAGCGTTGCCCAGATAAAATCATCTTGCCAGGTTACATTTTCTAAATTTTGAATCTGATGAGACTAATCTCTCAAATAAGAGGGTAATGTGCTTAGATATCTCTGGAGGATACCGTCGGTATATTCTGATAGGTTTGACGTGAGGGAGTCTATACCGGAGATTATGGGTCTTCCCACTGGGTTCGTGAAGGACTTTTGGGGAGAAAATTAAAATGTGCAACAGTGGTGTGCAATACTTGTAGGTAATTCTTTTCTTTTTTATCTAGGACCCCTATGGAGGATCCATGATCTAGAAGTTCATGGAGTTTTGTGGGGTCTATAATAGTGTCTGGGAGAATTCTCAGAGCTTTATTCTCAATGGTTTTTCCCAACCATATCTCCTGTTTGAATCGAGATCCACTGCCCAAATTATTGTTACTCCTCATATAGATAGAACATTCAAACAAAATCCCTCATATTTCTTGTCGATGGATAAGCTGCTTTTAATGTATCCCCTCAAATTAGGACACCCAGACCAGCGCCGTTAGCCACCTAGCAACCCAGTGTGGAACGCATCGCACCGATTTCTTACTTCCGAACATGCGCATTGGCCTCCAGTGCGTCCCAGCCTGGAGCGCACTGTAACATTATTTCCGCTGCTGCGCAGCACTGCGTCCCAGGGATCCATAGCACTTTCCCTTCCGGGTCTCCCAGAACACGCCCGCCGGCGTGATTTCCGTAGGCATGCGCATGAACTCAGACCCTCCTACTAGTTTTTGGCGGTTTTCTTTCTACACCATCCATAAGGTGTATATACTTTGTTTATGCAAGCTGCTCCTGATGAAGGGACCTCTTGTCCCGAAACGCGTTGAGCTGAATTTGATGGCAAAATAAAGTTGAACAGAAGCCCTGATTGATTGGCTGCCTTCATCATTTCATACATTCTACAGGTGATCCAGACTGGGGGGGGTATAAGGTTTACTGGTGTCTTGATTTTCAGTACAAGCTCATAGATTATATATTTTATATATCGATTTTTATGCATTAATTTATGTAAGATGTTTTTGATATCTTAACTATTTCAGATAACAGCCCCACTTGTGATACACACGCGTCTGTACGGGCTCACCCCCTGCTGGCACAAATACGATTTTATTCCTCCCACAAGGTGTTTCTATAGCTTGGGGCACATCCTCCTGACCCCGAACTATAATCTAATTACTTGTAGTGAGCTGGCGCTATATCCGGGGTTTTGGAGCAGGTTGTACCTAGTGGGGGCCTCCAAGATCCCACTACTTCCAACCGTTCTGTCTCCCGTCTATCGATATTGCTTTACATGCAGAGGACTTGTCCGCGTGGTTAACCCTTGAGCAGCCTCTCCACTAAATCTAATCCACTCCTTGTACCACAATCCAATGCATCTCCACATCCACTGGCGTCTCATGTTATTTTGGTCTTCTGGATTACCTTTTTTCCACAAGTTCTGAATAACCCTCAACTCTTTCTATTTTCTTATCTGTGGTGTTACATAGGACTGCAGGTGATATCTACTGCATTATCTGTACTCTGAGAGCTGTCACCATGTGGCAGTGTTATTACATAGAACTGCTGTTCTGTATCTGTTGTGTTTGAGGTGTCGGCTCTTGAGGTTCACTTCTCACCCTCCTGTCCCCCAGAATCTCTCGATAAGTGGGAGCGGTTGACGGTGGCGGACGCACTGGAGCCGGTCCAGTTTGAGGATGGACAGAAGATTGTGGTGCAGGGGGAGCCCGGAGACGAGTTCTTCATCATCCTTGAGGTGAGTGATGAGCCTTGTTACCAGTAGGGTGTGCAATGCTGCCTGGGGCCCTGCAGTCATTGGTTCTGTGGCTCTCCACAGGGGACGGCTGCTGTGCTGCAACGCCGCTCAGAGATTGAGGAGTTTGTGGAGGTCGGACGTCTTGGGTCCTCAGATTATTTTGGTAAGTCTTCAGTTTGTAGCTCTCTGGACTAAAGTGATCGCCCCAGTTCTGACACTCTCCCTTCCCTACAGGTGAAATAGCTCTGCTGATGAACAGACCCCGAGCGGCCACCGTCGTGGCCCGTGGCCCCTTGAAGTGTGTGAAGCTGGATCGCCCGCGCTTTGAGCGGGTCCTGGGGCCCTGCTCTGACATCTTGAAGAGAAACATCCAGCAGTACAACAGCTTTGTCTCGCTGTCTGTGTGAGCGCCCACCTGCCCGCACCCTCCACCACCGCTTTACCTCCGCAGATAGCTTGTGCTCTCCGCTGCCACCATCACTCCTGTCAGTCCCGCCACCAGGACAAGCTGAAAGCCTCACCCCCTTCTTTCCTTTAGAAATTGGTTTCTATTAACCCTGGAGTTGCCAGTAGCTGGAGGTCCTGGTGCTGCCCATTGTGTCCATCTATTGGGTGACCAAGGCCTTGGGTCCTGCTGCTTGGAAATGAATCGGGTGTCATGTCCACCTCCTGTTTCTGCACACAAGGAAACGGCCGGGTGTGGCCCCGTGATCTGCGTCCTGGGGCCCGGCAGCATTTTAACCAGGCCCCAGGAAGTGCAGATCACTGGGTCCCCATAGGCTCCGTCGCCGGTTTTATCCGCTTGTTTTTTAATGTGATGCCGTCATTTAGCGGTGAGCGCGGGGCGTTTGGGGGAAAGCTGATTCTTTTGCGCTCTGTAGACTCGTACGCAGGCTCCGTCCGTCTCGTCACATTAAGAGGACCAGTTTTGTATCGTTATCTGATCATTTACTGTATGTGCTCAGATCTCTCTGAATAAAGATGGATTCCTTTTCTTATAGATTCTCCTCACAAGCCGTTAGCAATAAAATGATTTGACTTCTTACCCTGCGTTTTCTGTCTTCTGCGTATTCTGCTGGTGGCTGCTATGCCACCAGTCACCACTTGGAGGCAGCGTGTTCACATGGAGCCGACCGCCCCCCTTTATCCCAACGGTAATGTTCCAGGGACAGGCAGTTTAATTTGGCGTGAGTCCAGATTAACCCCTTGTAGCCGCCGTCACAGTGCGTCCAGACACTATAAAGACCAAACTACTGTAAAGTATCCGCAGAGGCCTCGTCCGTCACATGGAAATAAGATCCGCTGCTGATGACGAGGACTTTGCCCGTAAAGAACACTGACCCATGACAGACTGATCGTCACTCATCACACTGTGCAGATCAACGAGCGTCACCAGTGAAGCAGCGTGTCCCTGTGTACGGAAGGAGGGTCTGCTGTCAGGTTTACACAGGACAATGGTAGATCCATCGCCAAACAGAGTGAAATGACGTTGTGCTGTTTAAACCGGATGCCTGCCTGCGAAACAGCGTGCTTCCCAGTCACCGCTGCATTCAGCTTTTAATGGGGATACAGAAGAAAGCCATTGGCAGAGATCAGGCGCACTCTCATCTTCACTGACAAAGGATTGGGCATGTTCAAGTCCCAGTACCTGAACAGTTAACTGTTAGTGGAGAGATAATGCAGGATGTGTATGGTGTCCTGTCTAGAGATGAGGTCAGTCTGCTGTGTACAGGAGGTACAGTTACAGTACAGACCAAAAGTTGGGACACACCTTCTTCTCATTCAAAGTTTTCTTTATTTTCATGACTGAAAATTGTAGATTCACACTGAAGGCATCAAAACTATGAATAAACACATGTGGAATTATATACATAACAAAAAAGTGTGAAACAACTGAAAATATGTCATATTCTAGGTTCTTCAAAGTAGCCACCTTTTGCTTCGATTACTGCTTTGCACACTCTTGGCATTCTCTTGATGAGCTTCAAGAGGTAGTCACCTGAAATTGTCTTCACTTCACAGGTGTGCCCTGTCAGGTTTAATAAGTGGGATTTCTTGCCTTATAAATGGGGTTGGGACCATCAGTTGCGTTGTGGAGAAGTCAGGTGGATACACAGCTGATAGTCCTACTGAATAGACTGTTAGAATTTGTATTATGGCAAGAAAAAAGCAGCTAAGTAAAGAAAAACGAGTGGCCATCATTACTTTAAGAAATGAAGGTCAGTCAGTCTGAAAAATTAGGAAAACTTTGAACGTGTCCCCAAGTGCAGTCACAAAAACCATCAAGCGCTACAAAGAAACTGTCTCAAATGCGGACCACCCCAGGAAAGGAAGACCAATAGTCACCTCTGCTGCGGAGGATAAGTTCATCCGAGTCACCAGCCTCAGAAATCGCAGGTTACCAGCAGCTCAGATTAGAGACCAGGTCAATGCCACAGAGTTCTAGCAGCAGACACATCTCTAGAACAACTGTTAAGAGGAGACTGTGTGAATCAGGCCTTCATGGTAGAATATCTGCTAGGAAACCACTGCTAAGGACAGGCAACAAGCAGAAGAGCTTGTTTGGGCTAAAGAACACAAGGAATGGACATTAGACCAGTGGAAATCTGTGCTTTGGTCTGATGAGTCCAAATTTGAGATCTTTGGTTCCAACCACCGTGTCTTTGTGTGAAGCAGAAAAGGTGAACGGATGGACTCTACATGCCTGGTTCCCACCGTGAAGCATGGAGGAGGAGGTGTGATGGTGTGGGGGTGCTTTGCTGGTGACACTGTTGGGGATTTATTCAAAATTGAAGGCATACTGAACCAGCATGGCTACCACAGCATCTTGCAGCGGCATGCTATTCCATCCGGTTTGCGTTTAGTTGGACCATCATTTATTTTTCAACAGGACAATGACCCCAAACACACCTCCAGGCTGTGTAAGGGCTATTTGACCATGAAGGAGAGTGATGGGGTGCTGTGCCAGATGACCTGGCCTCCACAGTCACCGGACCTGAACCCAATCGAGATGGTTTGGGGTGAGCTGGACTGCAGAGTGAAGGCAAAAGGGCCAACAAGTGCTAAGCATCTCTGGGAACTCCTTCAAGACTGTTGGAAGACCATTTCAGGTGACTACCTCTTGAAGCTCATCAAGAGAATGCCAAGAGTGTGCAAAGCAGTAATCAAAGCAAAAGGTGGCTACTTTGAAGAACCTAGAATATGACATATTTTCAGTTGTTTCACACTTTTTTGTTATGTATATAATTCCACATGTGTTAATTCATAGTTTTGATGCCTTCAGTGTGAATCTACAATTTTCATAGTCATGAAAATAAAGAAAACTCTTTGAATGAGAAGGTGTGTCCAAACTTTTGGTCTGTACTGTATGTAATGGCTGCCGTACTCTGTGATCTCTGCTCGTGTATGGTCTCCTGTCTATAGATGAGGTCAGTCTGCTGTGTACAGGAGGTAGTTATGTGATGGCTGCCGTACTCTGTGATCTCTGATCCTCTGCTCGTGTATGGTCTCCTGTCTATAGATGAGGTCAGTCTGCTGTGTACAGGAGGTATAGTTATGTAATGGCTGCTGTACTCTGTGATCTCTGCTCGTGTATGGTCTCCTGTCTATAGATGAGGTCAGTCTGCTGTGTACAGGAGGTATAGTTATGGCTGCCGTACTCTGTGATCTCTGCTCGTGTATGGTCTCCTGTCTATAGATGAGGTCAGTCTGCTGTGTACAGGAGGTATAGTTATGGCTGCCGTACTCTGTGATCTCTGCTCGTGTATGGTCTCCTGTCTATAGATGAGGTCAGTCTGCTGTGTACAGGAGCTATAGTTATGTAATGGCTGCCGTACTCTGCGATCTCTGCTCGTGTATGGTCTCCTGTCTATAGATGAGGTCAGTCTGCTGTGTACAGGAGCTATAGTTATGTAATGGCTGCCGTACTCTGCGATCTCTGCTCGTGTATGGTCTCCTGTCTATAGATAAGGTCAGTCTGCTGTGTACAGGAGGTAGTTATGTAATGGCTGCCGTACTCTGTGATCTCTGATCCTCTGCTCGTGTATGGTCTCCTGTCTATAGATGAGGTCAGTCTGCTGTGTACAGGAGGTAGTTATGTAATGGCTGCCGTACTCTGTGATCTCTGATCCTCTGCTCGTGTATGGTCTCCTGTCTATAGATGAGGTCAGTCTGCTGTGTACAGGAGGTATAGTTATGTAATGGCTGCCGTACTCTGTTGATCCTCTGCTCGTGTATGGTCTCCTGTCTATAGATGAGGTCAGTCTGCTGTGTACAGGAGGTATAGTTATGTAATGGCTGCCGTACTCTGTGATCTCTGCTCGTGTATGGTCTCCTGTCTATAGATGAGGTCAGTCTGCTGTGTACAGGAGCTATAGTTATGGCTGCCGTACTCTGTGATCTCTGCTCGTGTATGGTCTCCTGTCTATAGATGAGGTCAGTCTGCTGTGTACAGGAGGTAGTTATGTAATGGCTGCCGTACTCTGTGATCTCTGCTCGTGTATGGTCTCCTGTCTATAGATGAGGTCAGTCTGCTGTGTACAGGAGGTATAGTTATGGCTGCCGTACTCTGTGATCTCTGCTCGTGTATGGTCTCCTGTCTATAGATGAGGTCAGTCTGCTGTGTACAGGAGCTATAGTTATGTAATGGCTGCCGTACTCTGTGATCTCTGATCCTCTGCTCGTGTATGGTCTCCTGTCTATAGATGAGGTCAGTCTGCTGTGTACAGGAGGTATAGTTATGTAATGGCTGCCGTACTCTGTGATCTCTGCTCGTGTATGGTCTCCTGTCTATAGATGAGGTCAGTCTGCTGTGTACAGGAGCTATAGTTATGGCTGCCGTACTCTGTGATCTCTGCTCGTGTATGGTCTCCTGTCTATAGATGAGGTCAGTCTGCTGTGTACAGGAGCTATAGTTATGGCTGCCGTACTCTGTGATCTCTGCTCGTGTATGGTCTCCTGTCTATAGATGAGGTCAGTCTGCTGTGTACAGGAGGTAGTTATGTAATGGCTGCCGTACTCTGCGATCTCTGCTCGTGTATGGTCTCCTGTCTATAGATGAGGTTAGTCTGCTGTGTACAGGAGGTAGTTATGTAATGGCTGCCGTACTCTGTGATCTCTGATCCTCTGCTCGTGTATGGTCTCCTGTCTATAGATGAGGTCAGTCTGCTGTGTACAGGAGGTAGTTATGTAATGGCTGCCGTACTCTGTGATCTCTGCTCGTGTATGGTCTCCTGTCTATAGATGAGGTCAGTCTGCTGTGTACAGGAGGTAGTTATGTAATGGCTGCCATACTCTGTGATCTCTGCTCGTGTATGGTCTCCTGTCTATAGATGAGGTCAGTCTGCTGTGTACAGGAGGTATAGTTATGGCTGCCGTACTCTGTGATCTCTGCTCGTGTATGGTCTCCTGTCTATAGATGAGGTCAGTCTGCTGTGTACAGGAGGTAGTTATATAATGGCTGCCGTTCTCTGTGATCTCTGCTCATGTATGGTCTCCTGTCTATAGATGAGGTCAGTCTGCTGTGTACAGGAGGTAGTTATGTAATGGCTGCCGTTCTCTGTGATCTCTGCTCGTGTATGGTCTCCTGTCTATAGATGAGGTCAGTCTGCTGTGTACAGGAGGTAGTTATGTAATGGCTGCCGTTCTCTGTGATCTCTGCTCGTGTATGGTCTCCTGTCTATAGATGAGGTCAGTCTCATTAGTCTACATATAGAAATAATACTGCCCAAACACCTCCAACCCGTACCTAATGCTGCCCTTATTGCACCGCCCCCCAAGACCCCCACTGCCTATACTCCCTGTCCCCTAGCCGTGTGTGGCTGGCACAGCCTTCCATGGTCTAACCTTCATTCTCCATCCAGCACCCTAAGGCCTGGAAAGTCTAAGATTGCCCATTCATCGCTGTGGGGGCCACTCTTACCTTGGAGATCTGCGCTCGGAGAAGTCTAATCATTCAGTCGAGGGAGAAATCACTGACTCAGCTTTTTATTAAGACCCTGCAGTGCAGTCATATGTCCCTGTACAGGCAGTGGTGGAGACCAGGAGCCCCTGGGGGTCACAGCTGCATTCTGGGGTGACGCCGCAGAGGCCGCCATGTGTCTTTTATCAGCACAGCCTCCTCGCCATAGGTCTGCACACACTGCCGCACCACCGCCAGCACCTTCTGCAGCCGTCTGTCCAGGGCAGCCAGGTGCGGCTCAGTCAGGACGGTGTCCAGGGGATCAGCACTCAATGACTCCCTCATGACGTCACTCAGCCGATACTCGGGTAAGGCAAGGAGATTCAGCCGCTGCCAGGTGTCATCCTTCACCCTGCAAGACAAGGGTATGACTGACTGATGCAGAGCTATGTCATCCCCGACACAGAGGAAGGGGCATGGTTTACCCCTTCATGCCAAATATCACATTGGGGGTCAGCTAACAGATTATCCCTCTACCCACTTTTGTTGCACAGGCGTTCTTACACCGGCATTGCGGGGGAAAATGTACTAATGTCATGCCAGAAAACAGATTTCGCGCACACCATAAATTAGCAACGCCGGCGTAAATAAAATGAGCGTCTTAATAAAGGACCGCCTTTGTGTGGATCCAGAACAAGAAAAACGACATGTGCCTCCAGGTCAGAAGCGTCCTGCAGCTGCACAGGAGAGTGCCCCCTGGTGGTGGTGCTACTACTCACACGCAGCACTGGTGGATGGGAGCCAGGATGGAAAGCTCATCTTGTGAATGCCGCCCGAACCTGTAACATACAAAGAGAGAGGTATCAGCGGCGCCACTGATCCTGCAGGTGGGGACAAGAGTCACACTGACAGGAAGCTCACCCGCGGGCGTTGTCCAGGTGCAGCAGAAACCCATCATCTCCAAACTGTCTGAATATCTCGTAATGATGGCGGTCCATGTTTCCTGAGAAGAAGAGACAGAAGGTCTACAGCTGGGGAGAAGATTCCCATCACGCACTCAGAGTACCCCAGGCAACGGGGCGTGTGGCCAAGATGCCGCAGTGTTACCGTCGTTTGAATGAGGCCTAACTGCGGGGAAATTCGTGGCTGAGTGTCACCCCAGACATTATCCACGGATGACACGCGCCACCATGTTTTACATTCAGTTAGGAAGTGGGAATAGAGGGGTCCGGCACAGGGACCACCACTTACCCATTAAGAAGTCAAATATGGCCAGGTCCATCATGTTGAGGAGCCGCCGGGTGTTACTATACGGATGGCGCTGCTTCACAGAGTCACAGTAGGAAGGATTCGTCTCCCACCTGAAGAAGAGACACAAGTACAGAGTAGGTGACCGCAAAGACGAATGACACAGCGAGGACCTGCCAGACGTCATCACGATGGAGCGTGTCCTGTCCTGAACTTCCCGTCAGCAGCAGGTGTTTACCACGGGTGAGGGGAGAAGAAAAGGGGCACTAATGGGGATATTACTATTACTGCGGGGGCATTATTAATTCTGGGGGGCACATATAGAGGTATTACTATTACTGGAGGCAATAATGGAGGCATTAATATTACTGGGGGGCTCTAATTGGGACATTATTATTTCTGGGGGGCACTAATGAGGCATTACTATTACTAGGAGCACTATTAATTCTGGGAGCACTAATGGGGGCACTTAATTCTGGGGGGCGCTAATGGAGGCATTAACATTACAGGAGGGCAATAATGGGGGCACTATTAATACTTGGAGCCACATTATGACATAGCAACTTAACACGTTGTGTTAAGCCACGCCCCCACAGTCCACAGAGATGTGGTGTATGACATCATTAGTGTCCATACGGACGCGGTATAGAACATCACGTGACAGAGCGTCCACAGAGATGTGGTGTATGATATCATGGGTGTCCATATGGACGCGGTATAGGAAATCATGTGGCAGAGCGTTCCACAGAGATGTGGTGTATGACATCACAAGTGTCCATATGGACGCGGCATAGGACATCATGTGACAGAGCGTCCACAGAGATGTGGTGTATGACATCATGACTTTCCATATGGATGAGGTACAGGACATCACGTGGCAGAGCGTCCACAGAGATGTGGTGTATGACATCATGAGTGTCCATACGGACGCGGTATAGGACATCACGTGACAGAGCGTCCACAGAGATGTGGTGTATGACATCATGGGTGTGCATATGGACGCGGTATAGGACATCATGTGGCAGAGCGTTCACAGAGATGTGGTTTATGACATCATTAGTGTCCATACGGACGCGGTATAGAACGTCACGTGGCAGAGCGTCAACAGAGATGTGGTGTATGACATCATGACTGTCCATATGGACGCGGTATAGGGCATCACGTGGCAGAGCGTCCACAGAGATGTGGTGTATGACATCATGAGTGTCCATATAGACGCGGTATAGGACATCACGTGGTAGAGCATCCAAAGAGATGTGGTTTATGACAACATAAGTGTTGTCATAAACCATGTTTATGTGGATGCTGCCATGTGATGTGGACAAGGCTGCAGCTTCATCTCACTACCCCCAACATCTGACTACTACCCCCAGTCTCAGAGATATCCAGAAACACATCCCCCTCATCTGTCTGTACTATCACTAGCAGGGGCCGGGATCACTACCCCCAACATCCGACTACTACCCCCAGTCTCAGACATATCCAGAAACACAACCCCCTCATCTGTCTGTACTATCACGAGCTGGGGCCGGGGATCACTACCCCCAACATCTGACTACTACCCCCAGTCTCAGAGATATCCAGAAACACAACCCCCTCATCTGTCTGTACTATCAGGAGCTGGGGCCGGGGATCACTACCCCCAACATCCGACTACTACCCCCAGTCTCAGACATATCCAGAAACACAACCCCCTCATCTGTCTGTACTATCACGAGCTGGGGCCGGGGATCACTACCCCCAACATCCGACTACTACCCCCAGTCTCAGAGATATCCAGAAACACATCCCCCTCATCTGTCTGTACTATCACTAGCAGGGGCCGGGATCACTACCCCCAACATCCGACTACTACCTCCAGTCTCAGACATATCCAGAAACACAACCCCCTCCCCTGTCTGTACTATCAGGAGCTGGGGCCGGGGATCACTACCCCCAACATCTGACTACTGCCCCCAGTCTCAGAGATATCCAGAAACACAACCCCCTCCCCTGTCTGTACTATCACGAGCTGGGGCCGGGGATCACTACCCCCAACATCTGACTACTACCCCCAGTCTCAGAGATATCCAGAAACACAACCCCCTCATCTGTCTGTACTATCACGAGCAGGGGCTGGGGATCACTACCCCTCAACATCCGACTACTACCCCCAGTCTCAGAGATATCCAGAAACACAACCCCCTCATCTGTCTGTACTATCACGAGCTGGGGCTGGGGATCACTACCCCCAACATCCGACTACTACCCCCAGTCTCAGAGATATCCAGAAACACAACCCCCTCATCTGTCTGTACTATCACGAGCTGGGGCCGAGATCACTACCCCCCACATCCGACTACTACCCCCAGTCTCAGAGATATCCAGAAACACAACCCCCTCATCTGTCTGTGCTATCACGAGCATGGCTGCCTGCCGGTGCACCCGGTCCATGCCTGTACGGCTACATACCTCTGCCATTGACTTCCTGCACCAGGTACACATCCATTCATACAAATGTAGGATGAGGGCCCATGGGTGTAAGTGGGCTTTACAATAGACGTGAATGAGGCTGCGCCATGCTGACACCTCGTGATGGAGGCTCCATCATGTCATGGACCAGACATTATCATTTATGGTAAGGTAACTCCTTCACTGTCTAATCCAAAGAACATGTTGTGGGTATTTTCCTGGCAAAGGACTGGCTGAGGGGATCATTACCTATAGGAAATCCATATATTGAGCTTAGGGTCTGTATCTCATGTGCCAATTTATTACTTGTAAATCGGATCTCGTAGATACAGGTGAAACCCGAAAAATTCTAATATTGTGCAAAGTCCATTTATTTCAGTAATGCAAATTAAAATTAGAATTTTGTTGAAAGGTTGAATATTCTCGGCTCATAGTGTCCCCTCTAGTCAGCTAATTAATCCATACCCCCCGAGCAAAGGGGACCTGAGATTGTGACTTTGGGGTTTCATAAACTGTAAGCCATAATCATCCAGAATATAACAAAGGCTTGGAATCTCTCGCTCTGCCTGTAATGAGTCTCAGGTGTTAGTTTCACCTTTTAACCCCTTAAGGACTCAGCCCTATTTCACCTTAAGGACTTGGCCATTTCTTGAAAATCTGACCAGTGTCACTTTAAGTGCTGATAACTTTAAAATGCTTTGACTTATCCAGGCCGTTCTGAGATTGTTTTTTCGTCACATATTGTACTTCATGACACTGGTAAAATGAAGTAAAAAAAATATATTTTTTTGCATAAAGAAATACCTCATTTGCCAAAAATTTGAAAAATTTGCAAATTTCAAAGTTTCAGTGTCTCTACTTCTATATTAATATCCCCAAAAATTGTGATGACTTTACATTCCCCATATGTCTACTTCATGTTTGAATTATTTTGGGAACGATATTTTATTTTTTGGGGATGTTACAAGGCTTAGAAGTTTAGAAGCAAATCTTGAAGTTTTTCAGAAATTTACAAAAAAACAATTTTTAGGGACCACTACAGGTCTGAAGTCACTTTTTGAGGCTTACATGATAGAAACCGCCCAAAAATGACCCCATTCTATAAACTACACCCCTCAAGGTATTCAAAACTGATTTTACAAACTTCGTTAACCCTTTAGGTGTTGCACAAGAGTTATTGGCAAATGGGGATGAAATTTGAGATTTTTTTGGCCTAATTTTCCATTTTAACCCATTTTTTCCACTAACAAAGCAAGGGTTAACAGCCAAACAAGACTGTATCTTTATTGCCCTGACTCTGACGTTTACAGAAACACCCCATATGTGGCCGTAAACTGCTGTACGGGCACACGGCAGGGCGCAGAAGGAAAGGAATGCCATACGGTTTTAGAAGGCAGGTTTTGCTGGACTGTTTTTTTTGACACCATGTCCCATTTGAAGCGCCCCTGATGCACCCCTAGAGTAGAAACTCCAAAAAAGTGACCCCATTTTAGAAACTACGGGATAGGGTGGCAGTTTTTTTGGTACTAGTTTAGGGTACATATGATTTTTGGTTGCTCTATATTACACTTTTTGTGCGGCAAGGTAACAAGAAATAGCTTTTTCGGCACGTTTTATTTTTTTGTTATTTACAACATTCATCTTACAGGTTAGATCATGTGGTAATTTTATAGAGCAGGTTGTCACGGACGCGGCGATACCTAATATGTATACAATTTTTTTTATTTATGTAAGTTTTACACAATGATTTCATTTTTAAAACAAAAAAAATGTTTTAGTGTCTCCATAGTCTAAGAGCCATAGTTTTTTCAGTTTTTGGGCGATTATCTTAAGTAGGGTCTCATTTTTTGCGGGATGAGATGATGGTTTGATTGGCACTATTTTAGGGTGCATATGACTTTTTGATCGCTTGCTATTACACTTTTTGTGACGCAAGATGACAAAAAATGGCTTTTTTTTACACCGTTTTTATTTTTAATTTTTTACGGTGGTCACCTGAGGGGTTAGGTCATATGATATTTTTATAGAGCCGGTCGATACGGACGCGTCGATACCTAATATGTATACTTTTTTATTTTTTTTATTTAAGTTTTACACAATGATTTCATTTTTGAAACAAATAAAATCATGTTTTAGTGTTTCCATAGTCTAAGAGCCATAGTTTTTTCAGTTTTTGGGCGATTATCTTAGGTAGGGTATGATTTTTGCGGGATGAGATGACGGTTTGATTGGTACTATTTTGGCGTACATGCGACTTTTTGGATCGCTTTTATTACCTTTTTTGGGAAGTAAGGTGGGCAAAATTTTAATTTTCTCATAGTTTTTATTTTTTTATTTTTATGGCGTTCACCGTGCGGGGAAAGTAACATTACCGTTTTATAGATAAGGTCGTTACGGACGTGGAGATACCTAATATGTGTAGTGTATTTTTTATTTTATTTTTTATTCAGTGATAAATGTGTTTTTTTTACATTTTTTTGACCCAGACCCACTTGGTTCTTGAAGATCCAGTGGGTCTGATGTCTGTATAATACAGTACAGTACACTATATAGGGTACTGTACTGTATTTTACTTACACTTTGTCTGAACAGATCTATGCCTTTAGCACCGATCTGTTCAGCACCATGGACAGCAGGATGCCTGAGAAGGCGTCCTGTTGCCATGGGAACCTTCCCCATCTGCTCAGTTGTAGCCACAACTTCGCAGACGGGGAAGGGTAAGGACGGGGCTGTCGGGGGGCTGTCTGGGGGCTCTCTCCCTCTCCATGGGGGGCTGCAAAGGCACAGCAGCCCCCCGATGGGAGAGGGAGGGTGCTCCATGGGCTGTTAACCTTTTCCATACAGCGGTCCGTACGGACCGCGGTATGGAAAGGGTTAAACAGCTGACATCGCATCACCGATGTCAGCCGTTTATACCAGGGCTGTCAGCAATGTGCTGATACCCTGGTATACCACTGCACACCAACGATTATTCAAGGGGAGGCGGGCGGGATCCCGCACCGCCTGCAACCCCCCCTGCACCACCCGCCCACATAATATCATTCAGGGGTGCAGGGGGGGGTAATAAAACTTTATTTGGGGCATTTTAAAGTTTGATCCGAATCGGCTGAAAGCGCAGCAAACCACAGGTCTGAATTGACCTGCGGTTTGCTGCGATCGCCGATATGGGGGGTCACATGACCCCCCCAGGCGCTTGTGACAGGATGCCGGCTGAATGATTTTAGCCAGCATCCCGTTCGGAATAACCCCTGCAGCGCCGCAATCTTATTTAAAACTCATGACGTACCGGTACGTCATGCGTCCTTAAGGGGTTAAGTTGCATTACTGAAATAAATGAACTTTGCACGATATTCTAATTTTTCGAGTTTCACCTGTATTTCTATTGAACACCTTCACTGTGCAAAAGTAATCGGAGGCAAGCGGGACCGGATCCAGGTTTAGGGGGGCACACCCTAACAGCGTCAGATCTGGTGGGAATGATGACATCACCACACTGATGTGCGGAGCTTCACCCGCTCACTGGCCTGAGGACAACCCAACCCCACAAAAATGAATGGCTTACTTACTGCTCTTTTCCAGTGAAAGAATAGGAGCGGATCCAGGGGTTGGGGACTGAGAGTCGGGGTGCAGTGCTGAGAGGCGGCAGGAAGACTGAGAGGGAGCCCTCTAACATGTGGGGGTCCCCGCACACCGCGTACTCCGTCTTACACATGTACAAACACTTGGAGAAGAAACACACGTTGTTCACTGATGAAACAACAAAGAGCAAATATCAGAGCAAGAATTGGCCCCTCCCCCTCATTTACATACACAGATGTCACCCCCCTTACATTTACATACACAGTACTCCTTCACCTCTTTTACAAACACAGTACTCCTCCCTTCATTAGCATACCCAGTGCTCCCTCATTTACATACACAGTGCCCCTTCTCATGATTTGCATACACAGTGCCTCTCCCCCTCATTTACACACACAGTGCACCCCACTCATTTAACTACACGGTGGCCCTCCCCTCATTTACATACAGTGTCCCCTCATTTACATACACAGTGTCCCTCCCCCTTATTTACCTACACAGTTGCCCTCCCCTCATTTACATACAGTGTCTCCCGCACTCATTTACATTCACACTGTCCCTCCCCCTAATTTATATACATAGTGTCACTACCCTTACATTTACATACACAGTGCCCCCTCATTTACAGACACAGTGCCCCTTCCCCTCATTTACATACACAATACTCCTCCCTCTCAGTTACATACATAGTGCCCCATCATTTGCATACACAGTGCCCCTCCCCCTCATTTACATACACAGTGTCGCCACCCACCAATACCTGGTGAGACAAAGAACACGATCTTTAGCTCCGAGTTTTCTGTCACCTCCAGAACGTCCTGAGTTACATTAATGAGACGTCCAGAAACCGGGGGGACACGGCGGAAATCCAGAATCCTGCGGCACAGGAAGATGGGGGTCACTCCTCCAGTGACACATGTGTGTATGGGGGTCACTCCTCCAGTGATACATGTGTGTATGGGGGTCACCCCTGCAGTGATACATGTGTGTATGGGGGTCACTCCTCCAGTGATACATGTGTGTATGGGGGTCACTCCTCCAGTGATACATGTGTGTATGGGAGTCACTCCTCCAGTGATACATGTGTGTATGGGGGTCACTCCTCCAGTGATACATGTGTGTATGGGGGTCACTCCTCCAGTGATACATGTGTGTATGGGGGTCACTCCTCCAGTGATACATGTGTGTATGGGGGTCACTCCTCCAGTGATACATGTGTGTATGGGGGTCACTCCTCCAGTGATACATGTGTGTATGGGGGGTCACTCCTCCAGTGATACATGTGTGTATGGGGGTCACTCCTCCAGTGATACATGTGTGTATGGGGGTCACTCCTCCAGTGATACATGTGTGTATGGGGGACACTCCTCCAGTGATACATGTGTGTATGGGGGTCACCCCTGCAGTGATACATGTGTGTATGGGGGTCACTCCTCCAGTGATACATGTGTGTATGGGGGTCACTCCTCCAGTGATACATGTGTGTATGGGGGTCACTCCTCCAGTGATACATGTGTGTATGGGGGTCACTCCTCCAGTGATACATGTGTGTATGGGGGTCACTCCTCCAGTGATACATGTGTGTATGGGGTCACTCCTCCAGTGATACATGTGTGTATGGGGGTCACTCCTCCAGTGATACATGTGTGTATGGGGGTCACTCCTCCAGTGATACATGTGTGTATGGGGGGTCACTCCTCCAGTGATACATGTGTGTATGGGGGTCACTCCTCCAGTGATACATGTGTGTATGGGGGTCACTCCTCCAGTGATACATGTGTGTATGGGGGTCACTCCTCCAGTGATACATGTGTGTATGGGGGTCACTCCTCCAGTGATACATGTGTGTATGGGGGTCACTCCTCCAGTGATACATGTGTGTATGGGGGTCACTCCTCCAGTGATACATGTGTGTATGGGGGTCACTCCTCCAGTGATACATGTGTGTATGGGGGTCACTCCTCCAGTGATACATGTGTGTATGGGGGGTCACTCCTCCAGTGATACATGTGTGTATGGGGGTCACTCCTCCAGTGATACATGTGTGTATGGGGGTCACTCCTCCAGTGATACATGTGTGTATGGGGGTCACTCCTCCAGTGATACATGTGTATGGGGGTCACTCCTCCAGTGATACATGTGTGTATGGAGGTCACTCCTCCAGTGATACATGTGTGTATGGGGGTCACTCCTCCAGTGATACATGTGTGTATGGGGGTCACTCCTCCAGTGATACATGTGTGTATGGGGGTCACTCCTCCAGTGATACATGTGTGTATGGGGGGTCACTCCTCCAGTGATACATGTGTGTATGGGGGTCACTCCTCCAGTGATACATGTGTGTATGGGGGTCACTCCTCCAGTGATACATGTGTGTATGGCGGTCACTCCTCCAGTGATACATGTGTGTATGGGGGTCACTCCTCCAGTGATACATGTGTGTATGGGGGTCACTCCTCCAGTGATACATGTGTGTATGGCGGTCACTCCTCCAGTGATACATGTGTGTATGGGGGTCACTCCTCCAGTGATACATGTGTGTATGGGGGTCACTCCTCCAGTGATACATGTGTGTATGGGGGTCACTCCTCCAGTGATACATGTGTGTATGGGGGGTCACTCCTCCAGTGATACATGTGTGTATGGGGGTCACTCCTCCAGTGATACATGTGTGTATGGGGGTCACTCCTCCAGTGATACATGTGTGTATGGGGGGTCACTCCTCCAGTGATACATGTGTGTATGGGGGTCACTCCTCCAGTGATACATGTGTGTATGGGGGTCACTCCTCCAGTGATACATGTGTGTATGGGGGTCACTCCTCCAGTGATACATGTGTGTATGGGGGACACTCCTCCAGTGATACATGTGTGTATGGGGGTCACTCCTCCAGTGATATATGTGTGTATGGGGGTCACTCCTCCAGTGATACATGTGTGTATGGGGGTCACTCCTCCAGTGATACATGTGTGTATGGAGGTCACTCCTCCAGTGATACATGTGTGTATGGGGGTCACCCCTGCAGTGATACATGTGTGTATGGGGGTCACTCCTCCAGTGATACATGTGTGTATGGGGGTTACCCCTGCAGTGATACATGTGTGTATGGTGGTCACTCCTCCAGTGATACATGTGTGTAAGGGGGTCACTCCTCCAGTGATACATGTGTGTATGGAGGTCACTCCTCCAGTGATACATGTGTGTATGGGGGTCACCCCTGCAGTGATACATGTGTGTATGGGGGTCACCCCTCCAGTGATACATGTGTGTATGGGGGTCACTCCTCCAGTGATACATGTGTGTATGGGGGTCACTCCTCCAGTGATACATGTGTGTATGGGGGTCACTCCTCCAGTGATACATGTGTGTATGGGGGTCACTCCTCCAGTGATACATGTGTGTATGGGGGTCACTCCTCCAGTGATACATGTGTGTATGGGGGTCACCCCTGCAGTGATACATGTGTGTATGGAGGTCACTCCTCCAGTGATACATGTGTGTATGGGGGTCACCCCTGCAGTGATACATGTGTGTATGGGGGTCACCCCTCCAGTGATACATGTGTGTATGGGGGTCACTCCTCCAGTGATACATGTGTGTATGGGGGTCACTCCTCCAGTAATACATGTGTGTATGGGGGTCACTCCTCCAGTGATACATGTGTGTATGGAGGTCACTCCTCCAGTGATACATGTGTGTATGGGGGTCACTCCTCCAGTGATACATGTGTGTATGGGGGTCACTCCTCCTGTGATACATGTGTGTATGGGGGTCACCCCTGCAGTGATACATGTGTGTATGGGGGTCACCCCTCCAGCGATACATGTGTGTATGGGGGTCACTCCTCCAGCGATACATGTGTGTATGGGGGTCACTCCTCCAGCGATACATGTGTGTATGGGGGGTCACCCCTGCAGTGATACATGTGTGTATGGGGGTCACTCCTCCAGTGATACATGTGTGTATGGGGGTCACTCCTCCAGTGATACATGTGTGTATGGGGGGTCATTCCTCCAGTGATACATGTGTGTATGGGGGGTCACTCCTCCAGTGATACATGTGTGTATGGGGGTCACTCCTCCAGTGATACATGTGTGTATGGGGGTCACTCCTCCAGTGATACATGTGTGTATGGGGGGTCACTCCTCCAGTGATACATGTGTGTATGGGGGTCACTCCTCCAGTGATACATGTGTGTATGGGGGTCACTCCTCCAGTGATACATGTGTGTATGGGGGTCACTCCTCCAGTGATACATGTGTGTATGGGGGTCACTCCTCCAGTGATACATGTGTGTATGGAGGGTCACTCCTCCAGTGATACATGTGTGTATGGGGGTCACTCCTCCAGTGATACATGTGTGTATGGGGGTCACTCCTCCAGTGATACATGTGTGTATGGGGGTCACTCCTCCAGTGATACATGTGTGTATGGGGGTCACTCCTCCAGTGATACATGTGTGTATGGGGGTCACTCCTCCAGTGATACATGTGTGTATGGGGGTCACTCCTCCAGTGATACATGTGTGTATGGGGGTCACTCCTCCAGTGATACATGTGTGTATGGGGGTCACTCCTCCAGTGATACATGTGTGTATGGGGGTCACTCCTCCAGTGATACATGTGTGTATGGGGGTCACTCCTCCAGTGATACATGTGTGTATGGGGGTCACTCCTCCAGTGATACATGTGTGTATGGGGGTCACTCCTCCAGTGATACATGTGTGTATGGGGGTCACTCCTCCAGTGATACATGTGTGTATGGGGGTCACTCCTCCAGTGATACATGTGTGTATGGGGGTCACTCCTCCAGTGATACATGTGTGTATGGGGGGTCACTCCTCCAGTGATACATGTGGTATGGGGGTCACTCCTCCAGTGATACATGTGTGTATGGGGGTCACTCCTCCAGTGATACATGTGTGTATGGGGGTCACTCCTCCAGTGATACATGTGTGTATGGGGGTCACTCCTCCAGTGATACATGTGTGTATGGGGGGTCACTCCTCCAGTGATGCATGTGTGTATGGGGGTCACTCCTCCAGTGATACATGTGTGTATGGGGGTCACTCCTCCAGTGATACATGTGTGTATGGGGGACACTCCTCCAGTGATACATGTGTGTATGGGGGTCACTCCTCCAGTGATACATGTGTGTATGGGGGTCACTCCTCCAGTGATACATGTGTGTATGGGGGTCACTCCTCCAGTGATACATGTGTGTATGGAGGTCACTCCTCCAGTGATACATGTGTGTATGGGGGTCACCCCTGCAGTGATACATGTGTGTATGGGGGTCACTCCTCCAGTGATACATGTGTGTATGGGGGTTACCCCTGCAGTGATACATGTGTGTATGGTGGTCACTCCTCCAGTGATACATGTGTGTATGGGGGTCACTCCTCCAGTGATACATGTGTGTATGGAGGTCACTCCTCCAGTGATACATGTGTGTATGGGGGTCACCCCTGCAGTGATACATGTGTGTATGGGGGTCACCCCTCCAGTGATACATGTGTGTATGGGGGTCACTCCTCCAGTGATACATGTGTGTATGGGGGTCACTCCTCCAGTGATACATGTGTGTATGGGGGTCACTCCTCCAGTGATACATGTGTGTATGGGGGTCACTCCTCCAGTGATACATGTGTGTATGGGGGTCACTTCTCCAGTGATACATGTGTGTATGGGGGTCACCCCTGCAGTGATACATGTGTGTATGGAGGTCACTCCTCCAGTGATACATGTGTGTATGGGGGTCACCCCTGCAGTGATACATGTGTGTATGGGGGTCACCCCTCCAGTGATACATGTGTGTATGGGGGTCACTCCTCCAGTGATACATGTGTGTATGGGGGTCACTCCTCCAGTGATACATGTGTGTATGGGGGTCACTCCTCCAGTGATACATGTGTGTATGGAGGTCACTCCTCCAGTGATACATGTGTGTATGGGGGTCTCTCCTCCAGTGATACATGTGTGTATGGGGGTCACTCCTCCATGTGATACATGTGTGTATGGGGGTCACCCCTGCAGTGATACATGTGTGTATGGGGGTCACCTCCTCCAGTGATACATGTGTGTATGGGGGTCACTCCTCCAGTGATACATGTGTGTATGAGGGGTCACTCCTCCAGTGATACATGTGTGTATGGGGGTCACTCCTCCAGTGATACATGTGTGTATGGGGGTCACTCCTCCAGTGATACATGTGTGTATGGGGGTCACTCCTCCAGTGATACATGTGTGTATGGGGGTCATCTCCTCCAGTGATACATGTGTGTATGGGGGTCACCTGCCTGCAGTGATACATGTGTGTATGGGGGTCACTCCTCCAGTGATACATGTGTGTATGGGGGTCACTCCTCCAGTGATACATGTGTGTATGGAGGTCACTCCTCCAGTGATACATGTGTGTATGGGGGTCACCCCTGCAGTGATACATGTGTGTATGGGGGTCACCCCTCCAGTGATACATGTGTGTATGGGGGTCACTCCTCCAGTGATACATGTGTGTATGGGGGTCACTCCTCCAGTGATACATGTGTGTATGGGGGTCACTCCTCCAGTGATACATGTGTGTATGGGGGTCACTCCTCCAGTGATACATGTGTGTATGGGGGTCACTCCTACAGTGATACATGTGTGTATGGAGCTCACTCCTCCAGTGATACATGTGTGTATGGGGGTCACTCCTCCAGTGATACATGTGTGTATGGGGGTCACCCCTCCAGTGATACATGTGTGTATGGGGGTCACCCCTCCAGTGATACATGTGTGTATGGGGGTCACCACTCCAGTGATACATGTGTGTATGGGGGTCACTCCTCCAGTGATACATTGTTGTATTGGGGGTCACTCTCCAGTGATACATGTGTGTATGGGGGGTCACCCTGCCAGTGATACATGTGTGTATGGGGGTCACTCCTCCAGTGATACATGTGTGTATGGGGGTCACCACTGCAGTGATACATGTGTGTATGGGGGTCACTCCTCCAGTGATACATGTGTGTATGGGGGTCACTCCTCCAGTGATACATGTGTGTATGGGGGTCACTCCTGCCAGTGATACATGTGTGTATGGGAGGTCACTCCTCCAGTGATACAATGTGTGTATGGTGGTCACTCCTCCAGTGATACATGTGTGTATGGGGGTCACCCTCCAGTGATACATGTGTGTAGGGGGGTCCACTCCTCCAGTGATACATGTGTGTATGGGGGTCACTCCTCGCAGTGATACATGTGTGTATGGGGGTCACCTCCTCCAGTGATACATGTGTGTATGGGGGTCACTCCTCCAGTGATACATGTGTGTATGGGGGTCACTCCTGCCAGTGATACATGTGTGTATGGGGGTCACCCTGCAGTGATACATGTGTGTATGGAGGTCACTCCTCCAGTGATACATGTGTGTATGGGGGTCACCCCTCCAGTGATACATGTGTGTATGGAGGTCACTCCTCCAGTGATACATGTGTGTATGGGGGTCACTCCTCCAGTGATACATGTGTGTATGGGGGTCACTCCTCAAGTGATACATGTGTGTATGGGAGTCACTCCTCCAGTGATACATGTGTGTATGGGGGTCACTCCTCCAGTGATACATGTGTGTATGGGGGTCACTCCTCCAGTGATACATGTGTGTATGGAGGTCACTCCTCCAGTGATACATGTGTGTATGGGGGTCACCCCTGCAGTGATACATGTGTGTATGGGGGTCACCCCTCCAGTGATACATGTGTGTACGGGGGTCACCCCTCCAGTGATACATGTGTGTATGGAGGTCACTCCTCCAGTGATACATGTGTGTATGGGGGTCACTCCTCCAGTGATACATGTGTGTATGGGGGTCACTCCTCCAGTGATACATGTGTGTATGGGGGTCACTCCTCCAGTGATACATGTGTGTATGGGGGTCGTGGGGTCGCTCCTCCAGTGATACATGTGTGTATGGGGGTCACTCCTCCAGTGATACATGTGTGTATGGGGGTACCCCTGCAGTGATACATGTGTGTATGGGGGTCACTCCTCCAGTGATACATGTGTGTATGGGGGTTACCCCTGCAGTGATACATGTGTGTATGGGGGTCACACCTCCAGTGATACATGTGTGTATGGGGGTCACCCCTGCAGTGATGCATGTGTGTATGAGGGTCACTCCTCCAGTGATACATGTGTGTATGGGGGTCACTCCTCCAGTGATACATGTGTGTATGGGGGTCACCCCTGCAGTGATGCATGTGTGTATGGGGGTCACTCCTCCAGTGATACATGTGTGTATGGGGGTCACCCCTGCAGTGATGCATGTGTGTATGAGGGTCACTCCTCCAGTGATACATGTGTGTATGGGGGTCACCCCTGCAGTGATACATGTGTGTATGGAGGTCACTCCTCCAGTGATACATGTGTGTATGGGGGTCACCCCTGCAGTGATACATGTGTGTATGGGGGTCACCCCTCCAGTGATACATGTGTGTACGGGGGTCACCCCTCCAGTGATACATGTGTGTATGGAGGTCACTCCTCCAGTGATACATGTGTGTATGGGGGTCACTCCTCCAGTGATACATGTGTGTATGGGGGTCACTCCTCCAGTGATACATGTGTGTATGGGGGTCACTCCTCCAGTGATACATGTGTGTATGGGGGTCGCTCCTCCAGTGATACATGTGTGTATGGGGGTCACTCCTCCAGTGATACATGTGTGTATGGGGGTTACCCCTGCAGTGATACATGTGTGTATGGGGGTCACTCCTCCAGTGATACATGTGTGTATGGGGGTTACCCCTGCAGTGATACATGTGTGTATGGGGGGTCACACCTCCAGTGATACATGTGTGTATGGGGGTCACCCCTGCAGTGATGCATGTGTGTATGAGGGTCACTCCTCCAGTGATACATGTGTGTTTGGGGGTCACTCCTCCAGTGATACATGTGTGTATGGGGGTCACCCCTGCAGTGATGCATGTGTGTATGGGGGTCACTCCTCCAGTGATACATGTGTGTATGGGGGTCACCCCTGCAGTGATGCATGTGTGTATGAGGGTCACTCCTCCAGTGATACATGTGTGTATGGAGGTCACTCCTCCAGTGATACATGTGTGTATGAGGGTCACTCCTCCAGTGATACATGTGTGTATGAGGGTCACTCCTCCAGTGATATCATGTGTGTATGGGGGTCACCCCTGCAGTGATACATGTGTGTATGGGGGTCACCCCTGCAGTGATACATGTGTGTATGGGGGTCACCCCTCCAGTGATACATGTGTGTATGGGGGGTCACTCCTCCAGTGATACATGTGTGTATGGGGGTCACCCCTGCAGTGATACATATGTGTATGGGGGTCACTCTTCCAGTGATACATGTGTGTATGGGGGTCACTCCTCCAGTGATACATGTGTGTATGGGGGTCACTCCTCCAGTGATACATGTGTGTATGGAGGTCACTCCTCCAGTGATACATGTGTGTATGGGGGTCACTCCTCCAGTGATACATGTGTGTATGGCGGTCACATCCTCCAGTGATACATGTGTGTATGAGGGTCACTCCTCCAGTGATACATGTGTGTATGGGGGTCACCCCTGCAGTGATACATGTGTGTATGGAGGTCACTCCTCCAGTGATACATGTGTGTATGGGGGTCACCCCTGCAGTGATACATGTGTGTATGGGGGTCACCCCTCCAGTGATACATGTGTGTATGGGGGTCACTCCTCCAGTGATACATGTGTGTATGGGGGTCACCCCTGCAGTGATACATGTGTGTATGGGGGTCACTCCTCCAGTGATACATGTGTGTATGGGGGTCACTCCTCCAGTGATACATGTGTGTATGGGGGTCATTCCTGCAGTGATACATGTGTGTATGGGGGGTCACTCCTCCAGTGATACATGTGTGTATGGGGGTCACCCCTGCAGTGATACATGTGTGTATGGGGGTCACTCCTCCAGTGATACATGTGTGTATGGGGGTTACTCCTCCAGTGATACATGTGTGTATGGGGGTCATTCCTGCAGTGATACATGTGTGTATGGGGGTCACTCCTCCAGTGATACATGTGTGTATGGGGGTCACTCCTCCAGTGATACATGTGTGTATGGAGGTCACCCCTGCAGTGATACATGTGTGTATGGGGGTTACCCCTGCAGTGATACATGTGTGTATGGGGGTCACCCCTGCAGTGATGCATGTGTGTATGAGGGTCACTCCTCCAGTGATACATGTGTGTATGAGGGTCACTCCTCCAGTGATGCATGTGTGTATGAGGGTCACCCCTGCAGTGACGTATGGGGGTCACCCCTGCGGTGTCCTGTGTGTGTAAGCAGGTCACCCCGGCAGTGATGTATGTGTGTATGGGGGCACTCCTGCAGTGTCCTGTGTGTATGTGTTTATGGGGGTTACCCCTGCAGTGACGTATGTATGTGTATGGGGGTCACCCCGGCAGTGATGTATGTGTGTATGGGGGCACTCCTGCAGTGTCCTGTTTTTTATGTGTTTATGGGGGTCACCCTTGCAGTGACGTATGTGTGTGTATGGGGGTCACGACTGCAGTGTCCTGTTTAGGTATGGGGATCACCCCTGCAGTGTTCTGTGTGTGTATGGGGGTCACCCCTGCAGTGACGTATGTGTGTGTATGTGGACACTCCTGCCGTGTCTTGTGTGTGTATGGGGGTCACCCCTGCAGTGTTCTGTGTGTGTATGGGGGTCACCCCTGCAGTGACGTATGTGTGTGTATGGGGGTCTCCTCTTCAGTGTCTTGTGTGTATGGGCGTCACCCCTGCAGTGACATATGTGTGTATGGGGGTCACCCCTGCCATGACCGGTGTGGTTACTCCTATGGTTACAGACTCCAGTGACCGCTGATTCTGGATACACCCACATCATCTGTGAGAGCCACGTATAGAATGGGCGGTGCAACTGGAGCAGACTTCAGTGTTTCTCACCGGTCGAGGTGGAATGCGGCGATCTCTGCGTTGTGTCGCTGGAAGTCTACGAAGTAGAAGAAATCTTCTGGTGTCTCCTCCTCTCGTTTCTGTCTTATAAAGGAAGAATCTCTTATCAGACCCAAGGGCACAATTTAGGACAGAGTCCATCGAGGAAACCCCCAGCTCTAGCTCCCCACCTCACCTACCTCATGGGCTTAAACATGGCTTTCCCAAAGTCCTGGAATTGCAGGACCAACTTCAGGTGCGTCCCGCTCGGCTTTACAACTGCAAATGGTAAAGAGACATTACTGATCTCATTGTGGGGCCCCTGTAATGGGGGACCCCAGGGATTGCAAGACAGTGCCACACTGAAGACCCCAGAGAATGTACGGCTTTCCCATCCAGGAGACTCCAAAGACTGCAAGATGGTGCCACCCAGGAGACTCCAGATTGTAAGATGGTATCACCCAGGAAAACCCAAAGATTGTAAGATGGTGCCACCCAGGAGACCCAAAAGATTGTAAGATGGTGCCACCCAGGAAACCCTAAAGATTGTGAGATGGTGCCCACTAGAAGACCCCAAAGACTGTAAGATGGTGCCACCCAGGTGACCCCAAAGATTGTAAGATGGTGTCACCCAGGAGACCCCAAAGATTAAGACTGTCCCATCCAGAAAACACCAAAGATTGTTAGACTGTGCCACCCAGGAGACCCTAGAGATTGTAAGATGGTTCCACACAAGAAATTATAAGATGTGTCACCCAGGAGACCCCAAAGATTGTAAGATGGTGCCACTAAGGAGACCCCTGAGATAGTAAGATGGTGCCACCCTACAAGGCGGTATTCTGAGGCACATGCATCTCCCGCTCCTAAGATAGAGATGCCCAATATAGGGAATGTATCCATTCCCTACACGTGGCAGAGAGGGCTCTGGCCTCTCGACCATCTAAACGACTGCCTGCCCTCTTCAGCCATCACGGTTGAGGAAGTTAGGGATGTCATCTCTGAATTGCTTAGTGGTAAATCGCCTGGCCCGACGTGTTGTCGGACAAATATTTCAAAATATTGGGAGATTTTCTGAACAGAGGATAGGACATCTGATTTCATTTCAATTCACATATAACTATTATCACCCAGCGGACGGCCCCAGCTATCGCCCTATTAGTCGCCTAAATTCTGACTTTTGAAGATATTCACAAAATTATTAGCAAATCGCCTTTACACTTGTCTCCACCACTTAATCCACAAGGATCAAGTCGGATTTGTCCAATTTTGCCAACCGGGGGGACAATACTAGAAAGGTCATAGATCTAATAGACCCTGCGGGCATGGAAGGGATCGAGGACCGATTATTGAGCCTTGAGCTTGAAAAGGCCTTTGATCGCCTAAACTGGGACTTTATGTCCCGAACTCTGCACCATTATGGCTTTAAGGCCTCTTTGTAGCTGCTCTGAGGGGCCTCTACTCCACCCCAAGCATGATGGTTCTACTACCTCCCTCCCACTGACCTCCCCCCCAACTGACCTCCCCTACCGATCTATAATGGGACTCGCCAGGGCTGCCCTCTCTCCCCCTCCTCTATGTGCTTAGTATTGAGCCCCTGGTCACCCTCATACGTAATAGTCCAGACATTTAGGGAATCCCATTCTCCATCTCCCTTCTTTGCAGATGACGTGTTACTCACCTTAACAAACCCTTTTCTCCAGTTACAAACGTAATACCACCAAGACAGAGGCATTACCGACTAACAACCCCCCCCCGATCGGCTCCACCACCTCCAATAATTATTCCTGGTACACTCACTCCATTAAATATCGAGGCATACACCTCACGGCCAAGTATCCTTCCCTGTATAAAGCAAACTTCCCTCCTGTACTATCTGTTTAAGACGCTCCCTGTGCGGGTGCCGGCCACGGCCCTTCGCTCAATTCAGTCTGCATTTGTCACTTTTGCTTGGAATTATAAATGCCATCCATTCGTTAAACAGATTTTAATGGCGCCTATTTCCAAGGGAGGCTTTTCACTTCCCACTTATATGACTTAGCAACCCATCTAAGGCATATTGTCTCTTGGTCTACGCTTCATTCATATAATGGATGGACTGAGGTGAAGCGACTGTGGTTGGCACCGACTCATCCTGGGACCTTAATCTGGGGCCCTCCCACATCTATTCCAGCCTCTGACTTGCTTAATCCTGTTATTTACTAGGGAGATGTGGTACAGGAGTAGGATTAGACATGGCCTCTCTATGCTCCGCTCTCCGCGGTGAGAAGATACAGAGTATAAGGGACAGGACATAACAGAGCAGATGTGAGAAGATACCAAGCATAATGGACAGGACATAACAGACCAGATGTGAGAAGATACAGAGTATAAGGAACAGGACAGAACACAGTGTAGGTGAGAAGATACTGAGTATGAGGGACAGGACAGAACACAGTGTAGGTGAGAAGATACTGAGTATGAGGGACAGGACACAGGAGATGTGAGAAGATACCAAGCAGAATGGACAGGACACAGGAGATGTGAGAAGATACCAAGCATAATGGACAGGACACAGGAGATGTGAGAAGATACTGAGTATAAGGGACAGGACATAACAGAGCAGATGTGAGAAGATACCAAGCATAATGGACAGGACATAACAGACCAGATGTGAGAAGATACAGAGTATAAGGAACAGGACAGAACACAGTGTAGGTGAGAAGATACTGAGTATGAGGGACAGGACACAGGAGATGTGAGAAGATACCAAGCAGAATGGACAGGACACAGGAGATGTGAGAAGATACCAAGCATAATGGACAGGACACAGGAGATGTGAGAAGATACCGAGTATAAGGGACAAGACACAGGAGAGGTGAGAAAATACAGAGTATAATGGACAGGAAAGGTTAGAAGATACTGAGTATAAAAGATGGGGAGAACAGAGGAGAGGTGAGAAGACACCGAGTATAATGGACAGGATAGGACACAGGAGAGGTTAGAAGATACCGAGTATAAGGAACAGGACAGAACACAGGAGAGGTGAGAAGATACAAAGTTGTGAGAGTTATGGTCCATATATCTGTTATTGACATAGGTATACAGTATAAAGAAATATATTTGTTGTGCAGTGTTAGCTTGAACCAAGATTGAACGTTAGCATATTTCACTGATTTGTACGTGTTTCCTAGGATAAAGCAATGGAAAAGGGAGTATTATCTGCTGATTAGTTACACAATAGTAACAACTAAAATGTGTAGTTTCAGGCAGATATAAATCAATTGCTCCAAATGTTTTCGACATGTTTTTCGAGGATAATCATCCCAGGTGTCCAGTCTGCGTGTCCAACACAGGCATAAAGCTTGGGAACGTGAACTTTGTAACTTGATTACTTTCCAAATGACATATACCCTTGTTATATAATGATAAGATGTATGCAAATGTATCACATGTAATTGTATATTCTTAGTTATCCAATCATAAATGTTGTAACCACCCAGAAACACCCAGTTACTCCCATAACCCTCCAGGTATATCAATAAAAATTTTGAGGCGGTCCGGAGATCTCCTCAGATATAATCCTTGATTGTGTCTGTGCTATCTGCCGATTGATTGGTTCTTCTAATTGGTTATATTGATTACCTTGTCCCTGAACATTGAACTACTCTAACATTTCTTGGAGGCCCCAGCGAGATTTCCCATGCTGGTCGAGGACTGAACCACAGGGGAGTGACACCCACGGATTGGGGAACGCAAATCCTAGGTCAGTAAACTTTTGACTCACTGGCTTTCCTAAATTTGTGGCCTGTGCCTCGGGATCAGTCTGACGCCGGGTTTGGATATCATTCAGGTAATGTAGAAGGTGATTAATTGGATTACTGTCTTTGACTGATTTGAAGTGTTATTGTGTTACTACAGTTGCAAGAAAAAGTATGTGAACCCTTTGGAATGATATGGATTTCTGCACAAATTGGTCAAAAAAGGTGATCTGATCTTCATCTAAGTCACATCCATAGACAATCACAGTCGGCTTAACTAATAACACACAAAGAATTAAATGTTACCATTTTTTGTTTTTATTGAACACACCATGTAAACATTCACAGTGCAGGTGGAAAAAGTATGTGAACCCCTAGACTAATGACATCTCCAAGAGCTAATTGGAGTGAGGTGTCAGCCAACTGGAGTCCAATCAATGAGATGAGATTGGAGGTGTTGGTTACAGCTGCCCTGCCCTATAAAAAACACACACCAGTTCTGGGTTTGCTTTTCACAAGAAGCATTGCCTGATGTGAATGATGCCTCGCACAAAAGAGCTCTCAGAAGACCTACGATTAAGAATTGTTGACTTGCATAAAGCTGGAAAGGGTTATAAAAGTATCTCCAAAAGCCTTGCTGTTCATCCGTCCACGGTAAGACAAATTGTCCATAAATGGAGAAAGTTCAGCACTGCTGCTACTCTCCCTAGGAGTGGCCGTCTTGTAAAGATGACTGCAAGAGCACAGCACAGACTGCTCAATGAGGTGAAGAAGAATCCTAGAGTGTCAGCTAAAGACTTACACAAGTCTCTGGCATATGCCAACATCCCTGTTAGCGAATCTACGATATGTAAAACACTAAACAAGAATGGATTTCATGGGAGGACACCACAGATGAAGCCACTGCTGTCCAAAAAAAACATTGCTGCACGTTTACAGTTTGCACAAGAGCTCCTGGATGTTCCACAGCAGTACTGGCAAAATATTCTGTGGACAGATGAAACCAAAGTTGAGTTGTTTGGAAGAAACACACAACACTATGTGTGGAGAAAAAGAGGCACAGCACACCAACCTCAAAACCTCATCCCAACTGTGAAGTATGGTGGTGGGGGCATCATGGTTTGGGGCTGCTTTGCTGCATCAGGACCTGGACAGATTGCTATCATCGAAGGAAAAATGAATTCTCAAGTTTATCAAGACATTTTGCAGGAGAACTTAAGGCCATCTGTCCACCAGCTGAAGCTCAACAGAAGATGAGTGTTGCAACAGGACAACGACCCAAAGCATAGAAGTAAATCAACAACAGAATGGCTTAAACAGAAGAAAATCCGCCTTCTGGAGTGGCCCAGTCAGAGTCCTGACCTCAACCCGATTAAGATGCTGTGACATGACCTCAAGAAAGCGACTCACACCAGACATCCCAAGAACATTGCTGAACTGAAACAGTTCTGTAAAGAGGAAGGGTCAAGAATTACTCCTGACCGTTGTGCACGTCTGATCTGCAACTACAGGAAACGTTTGGGTGAAGTTATTGCTGCCAAAGGAGGTTCAACCAGTTATTAAATGCAAGGGTTCACATACTTTTTCCACCGGCACTGTGAATGTTTACATGGTGTGTTCAATAAAAACATGGTAACATTTAACTCTTTGTGTGTTATTAGGTTAAGCAGACTGTGATTGTCTATGGATGTGACTTAGATGAAGATCAGATCACATTTTATGACCACTTTGTGCAGAAATCCGCATCATTCCAAAGGGTTCACATACTTTTTCTTGCAACTGTATATTATATGTGATTTTGCTACTAACTTGCTCAAACTGTAGAAGATGTGTGTTTGATGATATGAATTCTGTTTTGTCCTCTGGTGTCCTGTGAAGAGTTAACTGTGCGTAGTCACTCTGAATGGGGGGGGTGAGTGAAATGGCTGCTTTTGGAAACAGAAGAGGTCCATGTGATTCTGGAAAAGGACCCTTGCAGTTCTTAGTGTTCAATCCGGAAACGGGGTCACTGAGTCAGGGGTTAGTTTGTGTTGTTTGTCTTACTTCTGCCACTAAAATATTACTCTTGTATTAAGCTATCAGTTAGTGTGGAGACAGGACACGCTCTGTAGAAGAAGCAGGCAGAACACGCGTGTCCTTGTAAAGTACTAACGTGCTATCCAGTAACTTTCAGCTGCAGTAACGGTAAATAGTACAAAGTTTTACCAAGTTGTCAAGTGTACTGGCTTGAGTACAAAACAGAAAGGTCTGATGTATGAGGAATATATCGGAATTATTATTGGATTGTCTTTATATTTTTTTGTGTGCATTTATTTGTAGTACAAAGTTTGTCTAAAGGCAAGGGAAGTGCAAGCCTCCTACCCAGATATACCGCTCGTTTCCTACATAGGGTTTACAGAAATATAGCCGGACTCAGCTAGAAAAGTCTGTGACCTAAGATAAGACACATAGCAGGAATAACCAAAGGTCCGGGATCGCTACCCTACCAGGTTCCTAAGGGAACTAGTTCCAGCAAGCGAGAAAGGGAAGAAAAGGGTTGTCCCAGGATTACTATGAAGCGCTTGGTAGAACTTGAACATGGCAAATGGGCAGTTAAGAATGCTACTGCTTTTCTTAAGAAAGCTGGTATGCCATCTTTCAGATGTTTCCAGATGGAGAAAATTTAAGATAGAGGAAAAGCAATGGATAGAAAAACATGGATGCGAAACACAGGTGGCGGCGTGGCTGAGTACCTCCGCTAGACATGATCCCCTATATAATACGAAGGAAGACGAGGAAGAGTATAAAGTTGGGGGAACATCAAGGCAAGCTCCTAGGCGTGTAAGTTTTAGTTTTGAGCTCTACCCTATTCTGACAACCAAGGAGGCATACAGAACAGATTGTACCCAGAATTGTCCAGGTCGGACTGGACAATGCCTAGCACCAGTACAGAGTATGGAGACATGACACAGAACAGCATATATAAGTACAATGCGGTGGAGATCACCACAGCCATCGAGTCCATCAACGCCCTCTTTTGGGGAAGGTGAGGATGAATGGAAGTGCAATCCAGAGAATAAGAATAGTTGTGTTAGGTGCGGCACTGCACGAGATGAGTTTGCGAGAACATGCTGGAGAGAAGGACAGTCACTAGACTCTTCTGTGAACATGCCTCACAGCCCACCCCGGAGTGCTTCCAGACTCTTCTGTGAACATGCCTCACAGCCCACCCCGGAGTGCTTCCAGACTCTTCTGTGAACATGCCTCACAGCCCACCCCGGAGTGCTTCCAGACTCTTCTGTGAACATGCCTCACAGCCCACCCCGGAGTGCTTCCAGACTCTTCTGTGAACATGCCTCACAGCCCACCCCGGAGTGCTTCCAGACTCTTCTGTGAACATGCCTCACAGCCCACCCCGGAGTGCTTCCAGACTCTTCTGTGAACATGCCTCACAGCCCACCCCGGAGTGCTTCCAGACTCTTCTGTGAACATGCCTCACAGCCCACCCCGGAGTGCTTCCAGACTCTTCTGTGAACATGCCTCACAGCCCACCCCGGAGTGCTTCCAGACTCTTCTGTGAACATGCCTCACAGCCCACCCCGGAGTGCTTCCAGACTCTTCTGTGAACATGCCTCACAGCCCACCCCGGAGTGCTTCCAGACTCTTCTGTGAACATGCCTCACAGCCCACCCCGGAGTGCTTCCAGACTCTTCTGTGAACATGCCTCACAGCCCACCCCGGAGTGCTTCCAGACTCTTCTGTGAACATGCCTCACAGCCCACCCCGGAGTGCTTCCAGACTCTTCTGTGAACATGCCTCACAGCCCACCCCGGAGTGCTTCCAGACTCTTCTGTGAACATGCCTCACAGCCCACCCCGGAGTGCTTTCCAGACTCTTCTGTGAACATGCCTCACAGCCCACCCCGGAGTGCTTCCAGACTCTTCTGTGAACATGCCTCACAGCCCACCCCGGAGTGCTTCCAGACTCTTCTGTGAACATGCCTCACAGCCCACCCTGGAGTGCTTCCAGACTCTTCTGTGAACATGCCTCACAGCCCACCCCGGAGTGCTTCCAGACTCTTCTGTGAACATGCCTCACAGCCCAACCCAGAGTGCTTCCACCCCTGCTTATACTGTCCCTCATCGCACAGGGTTGTTTCACAAATAAAACTAAGCAAAGGAGGGCCATGGCAGGCCGTAGCAGAAACAGAAAGAGGTAAACCAACTATGAAGTTGCGATCAACTGTATGGATTTGCAAATGTGGGATCTTCATAGGCATGATGTTAGCTCAGAATGCCCAAAATGTGGGGCAATTGGCCCAAGTCTGCCCCGTTAATAGGGACATATCCTAGCGATTACTCAGATTACCTGGGAATGCAATGACGAGGGGGTTACAAATAGAGCCACCCAACATGTAGAGTGGTACAACTCTTGGAGTCAGGGAGAGCAGCTTGTGATGATAAACAAATTACCTGATCCGTACAAGGATCCAAATGGTTTTTATAAAGCGCAACTATGAGGCAGTTTGGGATGACTTATATGCCCTATCCAGTGCAGCAGCTGGTGCTCCTTTTGTGGAAAGGTTAAAAAAGGTTCCCGTAGCGGGAGAGATAGAAGCGGTACCAAAAGGCGCAGACGGCAGATAAAAAATAATAATCAGGTTAGATGTTTTTGATGAGACTCAAGGTGAAAATCGCAAGCATCCGCAAGCAAGTGCGGATGTGGTGCGATTTTCACGCATGGTTGCTAGAAGACGTTCGGGATGGAGACCCGATCATTATTATTTTCCCTTATAACATGGTTATAAGGGAAAGTAATAGTATTCTTAATACAGAATGCTTAGTACAATAGCGCTGGAGGGGTAAAAATAATAATAATAATAATTTAACTCACCTTAGTCTACTTGTTCGCGCAGCCCGGCTTCTCTTCTATCTTCTTCTTTGCTGTGCACCGGAAAAGGACCTGTGATGACGTAACTGTGCTCATCACATGGTCCGTCACATGAGCCGTCACCATGGTAAAAGATCATGTGATGGACCATGTGATGAGCGCAGTGACGTCATCAAAAGGTCCTATTCCTCAAAGAAGAAGACAGAAGAAAAGCCGGCTGCGTGATCAAGCGGATTAAGGTGAGTTAAATTATTATTATTATTATTTTTTAACCCCTCCAGCCCTATTGTACTATACATTCTGTATTAAGAATGCTATTATTTTCCCTTAATAACACAGTCTACACAACCCCGATCCCAAACCCGAACTTCTGTGAAGAAGTTCGGGTTTGGGTGCCAAACATGCTAATTTTTCTCACTCGCGTGCAAAACGCATTACAATGTTTTGCACTCGCGCGGAAAAATCGCGCATTTTCCCGCAACACACCCGCATCCTATCTGGGCCAAAAACATGACGCCCATGTGAAAGAGGCCTTAAGGAAACATGCTCTCTCTTGGTGTTCCTGCATCTGGAAGGGTGCAGGCTTTCCAAGGACAAATTGCAGGTTGCGAAGCTGAAGGTGGTATTCTTGGGACATTGCATTTCTCAGCAGACAAGACACATCACTCCAGAGAGAATGCAGGCAGTTGCACAGCTCACTGAACCAACCGCTGTTCGTGAATTGAGAACATTTGCAGGTTTAGTCAGTTATGTCAGAGAGTGGATTCCCTGTGCTGCCTCACTCATGCAGCCGCTCTTTGATGTCCTGGCTGCCTGCAACAAAGAACAACCTTATGTGTTAACTACAGAAGCAGTAGAGGGATTCAAAGGGTTAAAGCTGGCTGTCATGTCAGCACCATGTCTGGGAATGCCAAATATGAGGTAGCACTTATTACTCCACCAAATATAACTATCAAAAGATGTACTATCCTCAATCCAGATAACCTACTTCCAGAGTCTGACAAGTTGGAGCAAGACGATAACTTAAATAATGATCATGATTGCTTTGAACTGATGAAAATTAAAAACAAAAGAACTTGACAATGTAACTGAGACACCAATACCTAATGCTGATTTTGAGCTTTTTTGTAGATGGATCCAGATACTGCCTAGATGGGAAACCATACACTGGATATGCTATGACCACCTTGGAGGAAGACACTCCCACCTGGATGATCTGCACAGGAAGTTGAGAGTTGAAAGAACTCACTGAAGCATGTATAATAGCTGAAGGTCAGACTGTAAACATTTACACTGACTCTCGCTATACTTTTGGCATTGCACAAGACTATGGTCCTATTTGGAGAAGCAGATACTTTGTGGGATCCTCAAAAATGCAGAGGCTGTAGCTCAGTTGTTCAGCGCATTAGAACTGTCTAAGATGGTGGCCATTGTCAAGGTACAGGCCCATACCAAAGAGCAGACAAAAGAGGCAGAAGGAAACCGTCGGGCAGATGCGGCTGCAACGCAAGCTGCTCTGCTACCCCTCCCCATAACAGGCCATGTAGTGGACATAGTACCACAGGCCGAGGAGGTGGATTTGGATTTGCTCCAGAAATTTCAAGAACAAACTCCGAAACATGAAAAAGAAGAGTGGGTAAGAAGAGAAGATGAGAAGAATCAGGAGGGTTTGTATTCTGTAGATGCTAAACTTTGCCTTCCCCAGGCACTATACCCCATGGTGTGTGCTCTATCACATGGCCGAACCCATCAGTCCAAGGAAGCAATGGTAAGCCTGGTAAATTAAGGATGGGTGGCCCCAGGGTTCAACAATGCCACTGCAAAGTTTGTCCAAGGGTGCATGGTCTGTGCTTGCCATAACATAGGGAGGACTGTCAAAGTGCCCCCAAGGTGCACTCCAAAGCCATTGTACCTGTTTCAAAGATTGCAAATTGACTTCATTAAACTTTCTAGGGTGGGCACATACGAGTCTGTTCTGGTATGTGTGGACCTTTTTTCAGGGTGGCCAGAGGCCTGGCCTACTGCCAAAGCTAATGCAAAAACAGTAGCTAAGAAACTTTTGTCTAATGTTGTGTGTAGATTTGGGGTTCCAGAAGTGATTGAAAGGGACCGAGGGACTAATTTTACTTTGGAAGTGTTGCAGGAAATTTTACATGCTTAGGTATAGAGCAAACGTTCCACACGCCTTATAGGCCCCAAAGTAGCAGAAAGGTGGAACGCCTAAATTGGAACTTTAAAGCTAAAAATTCAGAAAGCTATGGCAAAGACAGGGAAGCCATGGACAGAATGTTTACCCATAGCTTTGTACTCTGTCAGAGTAACCCCTCATAGGAAAACTCAGTTGAGCCCCTATGAGGTATTGTTTGGCACAGCACCAAGAACAGGCTTGTATTTTCCTCAGCAACTCCAGACCATACATTCAGATATGACACAGTATGTAGGAGCGTTGCATAAAAGGTTACAACCGTGTTCTCAGTTCCATTCCAGATCCCTCTTCACTGGAAGGAACTCATTTAATAAATCCTAGAGACTGGGTTACCGCAAAAAGGCATGTGAGAAAGGCATTGGATCCTCGCTCTGATGGGCCATTCCAAGTCCAGCTGACAACTCCAACCTCTGTGAAGCTGGAAGGGAGACCAACTTGGATCCACGCCTCCCACTGCAAGAAGTTGATCAAATCATGATTTTGGGAAAGTATTTGTTTTTGTGCATTGTTGTGCAGTGCTTTTCCAATATGTTTGGGGAATCCATCAGTGGATGGGAAAATAAGTTTGTTAAATATCATAAAATAGTTGCTGAACTGATTTTTTTTTCTAACTTCTGGATCTTCAGTCACTCACCTGTATCTTCCAGCTCCATGCCATGCCTCTTTCAGAGAAGGAGTTGTTGGAGTTACCATGTTGGGATTTGCCTCCCCTTAGATTGAAGTCTCCCCATGGAGACACCGCCATATCGGTGCCTGTGACAGGATGGATAAGGTATCCATGGTGGCAGGTGAACATTTCAGAAAGAATAGGCACCTGGTATGAGTATAATCCCTTAGAAGATTGGTGGGAGAAAAGACTTGTGACCATGATAGAAGTAGGAGAAGTGCCCATTGAGGCGATTAAATTAGGTTTTTCTTGGGAGGACCAGCAATTAAATGAGAAAACTAAAGATCTAAAATAATATTTAACCAGAAGAATACATGATTTCAACTGGAATTATACTGAGCGATTCCCGCCAGGAAATAGATGCCAGTGTAAAACACTTGGTGCCTTTAAGCCTAAATATGGTGAGACAGAAGAAGACTTAGAGGGCTACAAGGGAGATGGAGAAACAGAAATGGGTATAGATCCCAATAGATCACGTATTACTCGCAAGAACTGTGGTCCACTATTGTATACTTTAGTATCAACCATGATGATAATCTAGATTCCTGGTGCATATATGAGGGTACTTCTATGTTGATTTCAATTGTTGATGCACTAATCAAAAATAATTCTAATTAGAGGATGATATATACATAGTATGTGGTAATAGAGCATTCAAGTGGCTTACTCAAGGGGCTGGAGGAACTTGCTCAAGTCTCTAGCCAGACTTGAGCCTGCCACTTGGATATGGGAACCTCAGGATATCCCTTATCAACATTTACCTGGACATATGTTGGTAAAAAAGGGATGTCGAAACACTTGTTATACCAATGATCCCAGAAAGGCCACGTTTTAAGCAGCCTACAAAATAATTCATGCAGGACCTTCAACATGGGAAAAGGTAGGGATGTTTTTTCCTTACAGGAGTACTTATCTGTCCACAGGAATTCTTAATAATGCTAAACAAATTGATGACCTCGATGAACTATTTGATAATATTACTGTTTTTTTGTTTGATGCTGTTGAGGTAAATTCCATATATCTGATCATAGTTGTGAATCAGCATGCAGTTGTGTTAGATTACCTCACCGCTGCCCAAGGTAGATTATGTCAAATAGTAGGTCCTTCTTGTTGTCATTATATATACCCTGCAGCTATGTTCCGGATATCACATGATCTACAGCAAGCTAGACAACTGAAAGAGGGGTTCCGAAATGCACATCAGGCACCTCCTGATCTAGAATTACTTGATTGGTTATCATGGCTTAACCCCCTTAATTGGTTTAGAGGAATTGGCGGATGGTTCTCAGGCCTATTTCATATGTTATTACAAGGATGTTTCCTTATTCTTGTGATTTTTGTCATTATTAAACTTTTCCTGCTGATTTGTAATAGAATACTAAAACCAACAGTTTTTCAGGAAAGTCTGGAGAGACTACTGTAATAAAGACCTGTGATCCTCCCACACAAGTAATGGTCATGATGACTCCACCGCCCACTCTAGAGTCTACTGCTGCTGAACCCACTACAATTGTGCCTTCTACCCTACACTCATCTACCTCAAACTACAATTGTACATATTGTGGACAAAAGGCTGTGGAGAATCTGACTGATTGCATATATTGTGGGACTGAATTGTAAAACTGAAGAACTAATGACACTCATAGTATACATCTCTAAAAGTGAATTCTGCTTAGTGAAGACAGTTTCCAGCAAGGGATCATCTGGATGGATACCTGGCATCCCACAATTTGCAAGAATTAGATTTCTTCCACTTTGTGTAGGAAGGATGGTCTTCCAAACTCTCTTTCCTATTGGTAGGGAGATGGGGAGATCTTGACAGACAGTGGAATAATGATAAAAAGAAGGGAGTTATGGTCCATATATCTGTTATTAGATAGTAAATGGTTGGATCACACTCTGGGTGGGGAAATTTTCATAGGTGTCAGGAGACGGTTCCCAGGCCGAGTTGCAATGTAGAGAAAGACTCCTGAAATCCACTTGTTTGCTTTAAGTGCAGTACTTTATTGCATAGGCTGTTTTATGCACAAGTGGATTTCAGGAGTATTTCTCTAAATATATGTTATTGACATAGGTATACAGTATAAAGAAATATATTTGCCATTTAGTTTACAGGTAAATGGCTTTCCAGAATTCCGGAATGACAGCACCCATGGAGGATGTCCTATTGGTCACTGTTGGGACAGAAAGAGAGAGATAGATTCAAATGCCCCTCCCCACCCCCTCTCTCCAGTGTTCTTACTACTTACTACACCGGATATGATCCAACTTTATTTTGAGCATCAATGTTAAATTCACATTGGACACAAGTCAGAACAATACCATTCCAACAAAAAAGAAAAAGGGGGGGAGGGGTTAATACTGGGTGCTGTCATTCCGGACTCCAGGAAAGCCATTTACCGGTAAACTAAATATATGTTTCCAGGACGTCTTCCATGACAGCACCCATGGAGAACTAACAACTTAGACCAAAATCTTTAGGGGGGGGGGACCACTGCCTGTAGGACCTTCCGGCCAAAAGCCAAGTCCTGGTTGGCCATTGTGTCTAGTCTATAGTGCTTGACAAAGGTTGTGGAAGTAGACTAGGTCGCGGCCCTGCAGATCTGATCAATTGATGCCCCTGCCTTTTCTGCCCATGTTGTAGCAATGGCTCTGGTCGAATGAGCTCTTAAAGATATGGGGCATAATAAGTTCTGTAGATTATAGGATTCTTTGATGGTTTCCTTCATCTATCGGGCAAGTGAAGACTTTGAAGCTTTGCATCCTTTATTTTCCCCCCCGAATTGAATGAATAGATTTGCTGATTTTCTCCACGGTTTTGTCCATTCAAGGTAGGCGAGGACTGTTCTCCCCACGTCCAAGCAGTGGAACCGTTCCTCCTGTACATTTTTAGGGGCGGTACAAAATGAAGGAAGTATTATCTCCTGTTCTCTGTGAAAAGGACTGATCCATTTTTAAATTATACTATCGTCTAGGATTTTTAGAAAGGGCTCACAAATCGACAGGGCCTGTATCTCGCCTATTCTATGGGCTGTAGTTATTGCTAGCAGGAATACTGTTTTGAAGGACAGTAACTTATTAGATATCTGGTCAATGGGTTCAAACAGAGAGCTACACAGGCTATTTAGAACAACATTTAAATCCCAAGGGGGGACCGTCTGTCTTGATGAATCTTTTGATCCACCTATGGTCTGCTAAGGGAATGTCTAAACAACAGCTTAAAGCCGAAATCTGAACTTTGAGCGTGCTGGGTTTTAAACCTAGATCAAACCCTTTCTGAAGGAAATTTAGAATGTAGCCTACTGATGGTGTTTCGGTTCCTGGGTGAGTCTGGGATAACCAGGATGAAAACCTTTTTCATATTTTAGCATATATGGCAGAGGTTACGGGTTTACGACACTGTTGCAGGGTTAAAATTACGTTATCCGAGAGTCCCTTCTTTCTCAGGGTCTGCCTCTCAGGATCCAGGCAGTCAATCTCAGTTTGTTGAGATTTGGATGTTCCAGCGGCCCCTGTAATAACAGGTCTTTCCTGTATGGAAGGGAAAAGGGATCTCTGATCAATATTTCTCTTAAGATAACGTACCATGCTCTCTTGGGCCAGTCTGCCGCTATTAGGATCAGAGTCGTAGAGCTGTATCTCATTTTTTTCAAGATTGCCGGGATCAGGAGCAATGGGGGGGCTAGGCGTATGCTAGGTGCATATCCCACTCCTGAGCCAGGGCATCCACTGCCACAGGATTTCCACTGGGACTTAGAGAAAAGAAACAGTCCAGCTGTGAATTTTCCTTTGATGTGAAAATATCTATCTCTGGCCGGCCCCATTTCTGGCAGATCTGTTGGAATACTTGTCTGTTCAGACTCCATTCCCCTGAGTCGATTCTGCAACGGCTTAGTCTGCCCTGGAGTTTTGGGATCCTTTCAGGTGAGTTGCTGAAATGGACCGGACTTTCTGCTCTGCCCATCTGAAAATTTGCTCCGCTAGACCCTGAAGCAACGGACACCTGGTCCCACCTTGTCATTTCAGATAACACACCGTTGTTGTATTGTCCTGACATGCTGTCCCTGGAGAAGGTGCTCAGCTGCTTTCAATGTTTTTAGCACCGCCTTTAATTCGCTGTAGTTTGAGGAGCTAAGCCTGTCCTGAAAGGACCATGTGGCCTGGAAAAATTGTTCTTTTACATGGCCCCCCCAGCCTCTGAGACTTGCGTCTGTAGTGACTGTCATGGCTGGAGTCGTATTCCAGGGAACACCTTTCTCTAAGTTTTCGGTAGTTATCCACCAGGATAGAGAGTTCAACACCCTGTATGGCAGCTTTACTTTGAGGTTGAGGGAGCGGTGGTCTCTGTCCCAAGCTCTCAATACTGTTTCCTGAAGGGTCCTCGAATGGAATTGAGCCCAAGGCACAATCGAAATACAGGAGGTCATTAGCCCCAGGATCTGCATTGGCCAATCTTAATGAGTGGGACTTCTTCTTCTTGAATAACTCGACCTTCCTTTTTATGTTGACCGGTTTCCGCATGGGAAGAAATGAATATTGTGTCACCGTGTCCAGTAGAGTACCCAGGAACTCTTTCTTCATGCCCGGTAGAAGGTCAGATTTTTTTTGTAATTTATGATCCACCCCAGGTCTTTGAATAGAGACAATGTTTGATGGATGTCTCCCTCCAGCTTCTGTACTGAATCTGCGAGCAGCAAGAAGTCAGTCCAGGTAGGGTACAATCGTAATTTGACTCTGACGAAGATAGGCCATGATTTCCGACACCACCTTTGTAAATAGACGGGGAGCGGATGAAATCCTGAACGGCAAGCACTGGAATTGGTAGTGGAGAATCTTCCCGTTGCTTTTGATTGCGAACCTTAGGTACTGTTGATGTTGCTGATGTATGGGGATGTGATAATACGCATCCTTGAGATCTAATGTGCAAAGAAGAGCCCCTGGGGTGATCAATGGAGTTGTGGACCTTACCGATTCAATTTTGAATCTGTAATAAGTCACCCACTTGTTTAGAAATTTCGAATTGATTATGGTCCTCACCGACCCATCTGGCTTTTTTACAAAGAACAGTCTTCAGTAATGACCCCTGAACTGTTGAGAAGGAGGGACTTGTGTATTAGCTCCTAGGTCTAGTAATTTATGCACGTCTGACAAAAGCTGATGTTGAAGGTGAGGAGACTCGAAGTGTGTTAACTGGAAGGTCTGGGGAGGAGAACTTCGAAACTCTATCCTGAAGCCATCTCTGATGGAATCCAGGATCCACTGATTCTGGGTAATCAGTTTACAGTTTTGCCAGAAATGTCGTAGTCTCCCCCCCACTGGCCTGGCATCATTGCTTTCTGTGTTAGTATTGGGGTTGAAGAGGAACCCCCTTGCTTTCCCCCCTTTGGGGTAGCTCCATCTACCCGATTTCCCTTTTCCTCTATAAGACCTGGTCTGACTTTGACTAGAGGCCTTACGAAAGGGCTGCGGTTTCTTTGTCTTTTCCTCAGGGAACCCTTTTTTATTATCTGCTGCATTCTGTAAGATGGAGTCGAGGACTGGGCCGAACACAAAGGAACCTGTGAAGGGTATAGCACAGAGTCTATTTTTAGACGCTATACTGTATCTCCAGACCAAGATTTTAGCCAGAGGGCACGTCTGGCGGTGTTTGTCTGAGAATGTGTTTTGGCTGCGAATCTAATTGATTCTGCTGAGGCGTCTGCTAAAAATCCTGAAGCCATTTTTAATAGGGGAAGTGACTCCAGGATCTCTTCTCTGGAGGTCTTAGCTCTGAGATGGTTTTCCAGCTGATTGATCCATAGTACTAAGGCTCTAGATACGGAGGTGGCTGCAATATTTGTATTTATTGTAGCCCCTGCTGACTCCCAGGACTTCTCCAGTAAGCCGTCCATTTTTCGATCCATTGGATCCCTCAGCTGTGACGAATCCTCAAACGGAATTAAGGTTTTTTTCACCACTTTTGCCACCTGGATATCCACGTTTGGGATCTCATCCCAAAGTTTAGTGTCCGTAGGATCAAACAGCAGTCTGCTTTTGAATTCCCTGGGTATATAGAGTTTCCTTTCTCCCTCAGCTCACTCCTCTGTAATGAGGTCTTTTAGGTTTTTATTCACCGGGAAAACCTTCCTTTTCCTACCCTTCAGGCCACCAAACATCTCATCTTCGACCGAGCGTGCCTGTTCTTACTCCTCAATAGCCATGGTTTGTCTTATAGCGGTGAGGAGGGGGTCTAAATCCTCGGATGAAAAGAAAAATCTCTGATTCTCCAGAGGATAGGAAGCTGAGACTTCATCTTCCATCTCGTCCGATCAGTATAACCTTTCCTCTTCAGAGTCAGAGTCTTGCAGAATTCTGGGTCGTTTGGAGGGAGGGGAAGATGGCACCGGATCCGGGGTCTGGCCTGAACTTGCTGCCAGCACCTCTTCCTTCACAATAGCCCTCAATTCAGAAAGTAGAGACGAACGCTCCTCTTTAAGAATTTTTGATAAGCATTCTGGGCATAAGGATTTCTTATATGATTCCAGAAGCTTTGTCTGGCAGGTTGCTCCATGAGCCCTGACTCCTTTCTAGTCTAAAGGGAAACGGAGAACCGACTTACATTAGTGTCATAGTGCCACAAAGATCCCTATTTAGCAAAGGTAGGGAATTTACTTACAGGGAGCTGGACGGGAGAGTCTTAACAAGCGCCCTGCTTGGCAGAGACGCCTGGACCTCCATGATGCAACCTCCACAGGTTGCCATCAGGGATTTAAATAGGTTTCTCCCATTTTTTATTACCTGTCCGCTCGTCGCCGCGTAGCTCCACCTCCTCCTGCTCTTCACGGGGGGACTCATTCCTAGGAAGAGTCGACCCCCAAACATGCGAGACCCTATCGTTCCTTGCTTCAGGTGACGCGTCCGAACTTCCGGTCACGTGAGCGCATCGGCAAACCCAGCCTAGCTGTGCGCAGGAGCCGCAGCCGAGCCCAGAGCTCCCGGAAGGAGAAGCGGCATCGGCGTCTCCGATCCCATGCGGCCTCAGAATGTAGCAGGTACGGGGACAAACCAGGGGACCACTTCCCAGAGGGGTGCTGGTTTTGGGGGCTGCAAGAGTCTGAAGAGGAGGCAGGAGAACCCCCCGACCAGACTCGTCCCTTTACCTAACCTGTCCCTATAGTTGGAACGTCTCTCTCCCCCTATCCCCGAAGGCACAGGAAGAACACTGGAGAGAGGGGAGGGGCCTTTTAAACTCTCTCTCTCTCTCTCTTCCTGTCCCAACAGTGACCAATACAACATCCTCCATGGGTGCTGTCATGGAGGATGTCCTGGAAACACCCAACACAAGACAGGTATATCAAATGTTTTGAGGCGGTTCAGAGATCTCCTCAGATATAATCCTTGTGCTATCAGCCGATTAATTGATTCTTCTAATTGGTTATATTGATTACCTTGTACCTGAACATTGAACTACTCTAACAGAGCATAAAAACCAGGATAGAACACAGGACAGGTGAGAAGATACCGAGTATAAATAACAGGACAGGATACAGGAGAGGTGAAAAGATACCAAGTATAAGAGACAGGACAAGACACAGGAGAGGTGAGAAGATACCGAGTATAAGGAACAGGACAGAACAGAGGAGAGGTGAGAAGATACCAAGTATAAGGGACAGGACAGGACACAGGACAGGTGAGAAGATACAGAGTATAAGGGACAGGACACAGGACAGGTAAGTAGATACCGAGTATAAGGGACAGGACAGGACACAGGACAGGTAAGTAGATACCGAGTATAAGGGACAGGACAGGACACAGGACAGGTAAGTAGATACCGAGTATAAGGGACAGGACAGGACACAGGACAGGTAAGAAGATACAGAGTAAAAGGGACAGGACAACACAAGACAGGTGAGAAGATACAGAGTAAAAGGGACAGGAAACAGGAGAGGTGAGAAGATACCAAGTATAAAGGACAGGACAGGACACAGGAGAGGTGAGAAGATACTAAGTATAAGGAACAGGACAGAACACAGGAGAGGTCAGAGGATACCAAGTATAAGGGACAGGATATGACACAGAAGAGGTGAGAAGATACTGAGTATAGGGGAAAAGGACAGTACACAGGAGAGGTTAGAAGATGCTGAGTATAAGGGAAAAGAACAGAACACAGGAGAGGTGAGAAGAAACAGAGAATAAGGGACAGGACAGAACACAGGAGAGGTGAGAAGATACCAAGTATAAGGGACAGGACACAAGAGAGGTGAGAAGATACCAAGTATAAGGGACAGGACAGGACACAGGAGAGGTGAGAAGATACAGAGTATAAGGGACAGGACACCACACGACACAGGAGAGGTGAGAAGATACAGAACACAGGAGAGGCGAGGTGAGAAAATACTGAGTATAAGGGACAGGACAGGACACAGGAGAGGTGAGAAGAAACAGAGAATAAGGGACAGGACAGAACACAGGAGAGGTGAGAAGATACCAAGTATAAGGGACAGGACACAAGAGAGGTGAGAAGATACCAAGTATAAGGGACAGGACAGGACACAGGAGAGGTGAGAAGATACCGAGTATAAGGGACAGGACACCACACGACACAGGAGAGGTGAGAAGATACAGAACACAGGAGAGGCGAGGTGAGAAAATACTGAGTATAAGGGACAGGACAGGACACAGGAGAGGTGAGAAAATACAGAGTATAAGGGACAGGACAGAACACAGGACAGTCGAGAAGACACAGAGTATAAGGGACACAGGATACAGGAGAGGTGAGAAGATACCGTATATAAGGGACAGGACACCACACGACACAGGAGAGGTGAGAAGATACCAAGTGTAAGGGACAGGACAGGACACAGGAGAGGTAAGAAGATACAGAATATAAGGTACAGGGGAGGTGAGAAAATACAGAGTATAAGAGACAGGGGAGAACAGAGGAGAAGATACTGAGTTATAAGGGACAGGACAGGACCCAGGAGATGTGAGAAGATACCAAGTATAAGAGACAGGACAGGACACAGGACAGGTGAGAAGATACCGAGTATAAGGGACAGGACTAGGGATGAGCAAACATTATCGTGCACCCGAATATTACGGGCACCCGAACACAGACTTTGGCGCAAAAGTCCGTGTTCATTGTTCAGATTTTAAATAAAGCTTGTTGAAAGGCTGCGCTGCAGCCAATCAACGAGCTTTTAAGCTGTGGGCACTTGAAGCCATTAAAGTCATGCCTAGTATTGGCACGGCTGTGATTGGCCGATGCATCATGTGACCATGCATGTATAAATACTGGATCACATGGTGCGCCACCCTTCTGCTCTGACTAGTGTAGGGACAGGGCGCTGCTGCCGGCAGGGAGAGGGTTAGGCTTTTATTAGTTTTATACAGTGTGCTGGTGACCTGTAGGTATTACTGATGGGAGCAGTACAGCAACTCTGCACCACTGAGACAGAAATACCAGACTGAGGAGGACCTGTAGGCATTACTGACGGGAGCAGTACAGCTCCTCTGCACCACTGAGACAGAAATACCAGACTGAGGGGGACCTGTAAGCATTACTGATGGGAGCAGTACAGCTCCTCTGCACCACTGAGACAGACATACCAGACTGAGGGGACCTGTAGACATTACTGATGGGAGCAGTACAGCTCCTCTGCACCACTGAGACAGACATACCAGACTGAGGGGACCTGTAGACATTACTGATGGGAGCAGTACAGCAACTCTGCACCACTGAGACAGAAGTACCAGACTGAGGGGACCTGTAGGTATTACTGATGGGAGCAGTACAGCTCCTCTGCACCACTGAGACAGACATACCAGACTGAGGGGGACCTGTAGACATTACTGATGGGGGCAGTACAGCTCCTCTGCACCACTGAGACAGAAATACCAGACTGAGGAGGACCTGTAGGTATTACTGATGGGGGCAGTACAGCTCCTCTGCACCACTGAGACAGACATACCAGTCTGAGGGGACCTGTAGGTATTACTGATGGGAGCAGTACAGCTCCTCTGCACCACTGAGACAGAAATATCAGACAGGGGTTCAGTACAGCTGCTCTGCACCACTGAGACAGACATACCAGACTGAGGGGACCTGTAGACATTACTGATGGGGGCAGTACAGCTCCTCTGCACCACTGAGACAGACATACCAGACTGAGGGGACCTGTAGGTATTACTGATGGGAGCAGTACAGCTCCTCTGCACCACTGAGACAGACATACCAGACTGAGGGGACCTGTAGGTATTACTGATGGGGGCAGTACAGCTCCTCTGCACCACTGAGACAGAAATACCAGACTGAGGAGGACCTGTAGACATTACTGATGGGAGCAGTACAGCAACTCTGCACCACTGAGACAGACATACCAGACTGAGGGGACCTGTAGACATTACTGATGGGGGCAGTACAGCTCCTCTGCACCACTGAGACAGACATACCAGACTGAGGGGACCTGTAGGTATTACTGATGGGGGCAGTACAGCTCCTCTGCACCACTGAGACAGACATACCAGTCTGAGGGGACCTGTAGGTATTACTGATGGGAGCAGTACAGCTCCTCTGCACCACTGAGACAGAAATATCAGACAGGGGTTCAGTACAGCTCCTCTGCACCACTGAGACAGACATACCAGACTGAGGGGACCTGTAGACATTACTGATGGGGGCAGTACAGCTCCTCTGCACCACTGAGACAGACATACCAGTCTGAGGGGACCTGTAGGTATTACTGATGGGAGCAGTACAGCTCCTCTGCACCACTGAGACAGAAATATCAGACAGGGGTTCAGTACAGCTCCTCTGCACCACTGAGACAGACATACCAGACTGAGGGGACCTGTAGACATTACTGATGGGGGCAGTACAGCTCCTCTGCACTACTGAGACAGAAATAGCAGACTTAAAGGGGTTGTCCAAGTTATATTTATTGATGACCTATCCTCAGGATAGGTCATCAATATCAGATCGGCGGGGGTCCGACACCCGGCACCCCCTCCGATCAGCTGTTTGAAGAGAAGGCGTGCGCGGTGTCAGCGCTGCCTCCTCTCCCCTGTTTACCTTTTAGCCGTTGCATCTGCAGTGGTGAGCAGGTGTAATTACACCCAAGCCTTCCTATTGAAATGAATGGGACGGCTTGGGTGTAATTACACCTGCTCACCACTGCAGATGCAACGGCTAGAAGGTAAACCGCGAAGAGGAGGCAGCGCTGACACCGCGCACGCCTTCTCTTAAAACAGCTGATCGGAGGGGGCGCCGGGTGTCGGACCCCCGCCGATAGGTCATCAATAAATATAACTTGGACAACCCCTTTAATCCTGCTGTTCAGTCTGAGAGGGACCTAAAACTCTTCATCTGCACCCGTGACACAGAAATACAATTATTCGTCTTTCAGCCAATTTGGGGTTTGCCCGTACAAAAATGAGAAGAGCATAAACCAGGGGATGTGGCCGTGGTGCCGCTGGTGTTGGTGGAGCTCCTGTTGCAGGGATAGTACAGGCGATAGTAGATTGGGTGGCTGACAGTACCTCCAGTTCCTTCACATTGTCTTTCACCCGGTCCACTGCTGAAAGATCAGAGTTGGCACCAGCGGCCCACGGGCATCCGTCTGACTCTGCTAGCAGGGTTTCCCATGGCCATCCACTTAGCCCTGCCCCTAAAGTGGAAGAGATTGAGTGCACTGATGCCCAACTACTTATGTTTCAGGATGAGGACGTGGAAGGACCACCGCAGCACGTCTTTAACGAAATACAGGTGTCAACTGCTGGGACTTCCTGCAGTGAGCAGACCGGCCAGGAGGGCAGGGGTGAGGAGTAAGTGGAAGATGATGTGGAGGATGATGAGGTCCTAGACCTCACATGGCATCCAGGTCATGCCAGTGATATGTGCAGTTTGGAGGAATAGGTGGGGGACACGCAGCACCAGCCGCTCAGCAAAAGAGGGAGCAGGGTGCTAAAGCAGAGTGGCCATCCCCCAGCCAGTACGCCTGCTATAGCACAACGTGCCAAGAGACAGAGCACGCCAAAGCTGGCGCAAAGGAGTTCTCTGGGTGGCAGTTCTTCAGACAATGTGCTGACGACAGGACACGAGTGGTTTGCACACTGTGCAATCAGAGCCTGAAGCGAGGAGGCATAAACGTTCTCAACCTGAGCACAACCTGCATGACCAGACATTTAAGTGCAAAGCACGAGTTGCAGTGGAGTAGCCACCTCAAAAACCAAGAAAGGCCAGAGGCTCCTCCTGCTCCGTCTTTTGCTGCGGTCTCGGCCTCTTCCTCCCTGTCTGGAGAAACAGTGGCACCTGCTACCCTGCAAACAGAGGATGTGGCAGCCACACCACCACCACCGTCACCCAGCATTTACACACTGTCCCATGGAAGCGTTCAGCTGTCTATCCCCGAAACACTGAAGAGAAGGAGGAAGTGCCCCCCTACCGACCCATGAGCCCTGGCCCTGAATGCCAGCATTTCTAAATTACTGGCCATTGAAATGCTGTCATTCCGTCTGGTGGAGACAGATAGTTTTAAAATGTCATGACAGCAGCTGTCCCATGGTACCTGGCTCTAAGCCGTTCCGACTTTTCCAGGTAGGCCACCCCTGCCCTGCACGAACAAGTCGCGGAAAAAAATCAGGTATGCGCTGCGCAATGCCATCAGTGGTAAGGTCCACATAACCACCGACATGTGGAGCTGTAAGTACGGGCAAGGACGCTATATCTCCCTAACTGCCCACTGGGTAAATGTAGTGGCGGCTGGGCCTGTTCTGAAACTCATATGTTTGGGGGAAAGACCCCACACCGCGCAGGACAGACCGATTGGTGGTTGGTGCCGCTGAGCCTCAAGGCCGGCCTGGTGGTGTGCGACAATGGGCACAATCACGTAGCAGCCTGGCGCATGTGCTGAACTTGGTGGTGCAGAGGTTCCTCAAGAATTAACCCGACATGTCAGAGCTGCTGCAGAAAGTGTGGGCCATCTGTGTGCACTTTCGCCATTCTCGCCCTGCTTCTGCTCGCCTGTCAGCGCTGCAGCGTAACTTCGGCCTTCCCGCTCACCACCTCATATGCGATGTACCCACAAGATGGACCTCCACCTTGCACATGCTGGACAGACTGTGCGAGCAGCAGCAGGCGATAGTGGAGTTTCAGCTGCAGCACGCACGGGTGAGTCGCTCTGCGGAACAGCACCACTTCACCACCAACAAGTAGGCCTCCATGGGCAACATGTGTGAAGTGCTGCGCTGTTTTGAGTACTTCACCAACATGGCCAGCGATGATGACACCGTTCTCAGCGTTACTATCCCACTTCTATGACTCCTTGAAAAAACGCTTCGGGCGATGATGAAAGAGAATGTGGCACAGGAGGAGGAACAGGGATCATTTCCATGGTTATCAGTCCAGTCATTCACAGGTGGCTCGGAGGGTGGGTTCCTGCACCAACAGCGGCCAGGTACCCAACTGTCCAGCCAGGGCACAGTTTTGGAGGAGGAGGAGGAGGAGGAGGATCCCCGTTCACAGCAGGGTGGCACCCAAATCAGCTCACAGGCATAAATAGAGCATGGCTGGGGGGATACAGAGGACACAGACGATACACCTTCCACAGAGGACAGCTTTTCGTTGCCTCTGGGCAGCCTGGCACACATGAGCGATTACATGCTGCAGTGTCTCCGCAATGACCGCCGAGTTGCCCACATTCTAACCAGTGCTGATTACTGGGTGGCCACCCTGCTGGATCCCCGTTACAAGGACAACGTTCTGTCCTTAATTCCGTCACTGGAGCGTGATAGGAAGATGCGCGAGTACAAGAAAACGCTGATAAAGGCGCTACTGATGGCATTCCCACCTGACTGCGGGGACTCAGTGGAAGAAGGAGGAGGACGTCACCAACGCAGCTGGGGCACCGTCAGCACCTCATAAGGCAGGGTTAGCATGGCCGAAATGTGGAAAAGCTTTGTCAGCACGCCACAACAACCAGCACCACCAGCTGATATGGAACGTCTTAGCAGGACGTAGCGTTTCAGCAACATGGTGGAGCAGTACGTGTCCGCACGTCTGCACGTACTTACTGATGGGTCTGTCCATTTAACTTCTGGGTCTCCAAATTGGGCACATGGCCTGAGCTTGCCCTTTACGCCTTGGAGTTGCAGGCCTGCACCGCAGCCAGTGTATTATGTGAACGTGTGTTTAGCACGTTTTGGTTCCTTTTCCATCCCTCTAGCCCTTTCTATGACTTTTTTACAGCCATTTTACAGTCCCAAAGTTCGGGTCCCCATTGACTTCAATAGGGTTCGGTGTTCGGGGCCAGGTTTGGACCCAAACCGAACTTTGGTCGAACCCAAAAATCCCCAGGTCAACTCATAACTAGACAGACAAAAAGAGAAAAATGCGCTGCTCAGAATAGGTATCAGTTCACATTTAGGAGTGAAAAATGTCTTTGTGGTTTTATTCCTCAGTATCCTGCATGGATTATCACAAAAGTCGATGCTCTAATCTCCTAGAGAAGAGAAGAAATGGCCCGACATAGTGAAGTACGGCCAACTGAGTTTAAATACAAGGATTTATTCTACTCCCAAGATCCATAAAACAACAATCATATAAAATGTGCACGTCTTCTCATCAAACGCCCGACCCGGGTTTCGCCTCCGCTTCGTCGGGGGCACCTGTGGACTCTAGATTCCTTATTTTTCAAGGTAATATGGGCGTTACCACAACCTCCATAATTATAACATAACAAATTTCCCCATTCCCCACATCAGTTACAAAATTCCGATACAATCATATTCACATACAAAAAAACACAATGACTGCATTTCAAAACTGTTTTTCTGACATAGCTTTAAAATCCAGAAGAATACCTCTGTCTCCTCCTCTTATAGTCCTCCATTCATCTTACTCCCCCACCGTCATCTCAGCTCCACTTATCGTTCACCAGACCAGCGTCAATACGGACTTTAGGTTTTACATTTTACTAGACTTGTCCCCTTCTAATAGATATCCAAATATGCATAACCCCATTTTCTCTTTTTATTGCATTAAATAACCCACATTATGATATCTCTCGTCCCCATATTGTTGTCAAAGGTTTATATTTACAGTCACCGATTCCAATTCTTGGATGTGCTGCATATCATTGGTGAACCCACACTTTATCTATTATACAGGCCTTTATGTCAGATTCAACATTCAAACCATCGGGGGGACCAAGTCCCCAATTTACAGATCCATTCTACCTCTTTTCTATTTATTTTATTCAGTGGATCCCCCCTCTCCAGTTATTTTGGGCCTGTTCAGGTCCAATAAACCTCAAACCTTCGGGGTTTTTGGTATGTATTTTTTTTTTATGTGCAGAGACACTGTGTGTATCTAATCCTTTCTTTATATTTCGTATGTGTTCTTGAATTCTGACTTTGAGTTTCCTAGTAGTCCGTCCTACATACTGGAGGCCTGTCACGGAAGGTGTACAGAAAACTAGAAGACACAAAATGAAGATCCGACTGACTGGATCCAAAACTAAGGAACCAAAGGGATAGCCCTGCAACAGACCTGGCTCTCTCCCTAACTGCTCAGCCTATGCAAAAATCTCAATGGTAGACGATCGCATATCGTCGTACCTCGACTGTATAACACCTGAACACCCTATAATATATATAATAGTGAGGGGACACGACCACCGGCTCTCTACACTTGATACGGAGGGAGTCAGGGTCACCTGGGATCCAGCAAACAGGAAAACACAAATGAATGAACAAAACTTATCTGTAGAAGACTCAGTAGTAGCATCCAGCATGCACACACTCCAGGAAGTTGTATAAACCGCAAAGTGATGCAGTATGGGAAGGGATTTAAAGGGATGCAATCAGTGCAACTACATGACAGCTGAGAGAGGCTAACTAGATGAGAAAACGAAAGCAAAACAAAAGGAACCTCAAGTAGGAGGTTCTGAAGAATGTCTGTCAGAGCTTCTCAGATGTCTGGTGGTGACAAGGCCACATGGACACTCCAGCATGTAGACAGCACCCATATGTTCACACGAACGTCCTCCCATCATTTTAGGAGTGGTTCCGTTGCTCCTAGAACCACTGCCTCTTTTTTGCACTGTTTATTTTCTTTCAGACGATTCTTACATGGTAAGCAAAAACCGCACCTTGTGAAACGATGTTTATTAGTTTTACCAGATCGGGTGAATATAAAACTATGTACCAGTTTATTCTTTACATTAGGTGATTTTTGAAAATAACTGTAGGATTTTTGGGTATAATATCTCCTAATATGGGGTCATTTTTAAGGACAGACCAATTCTTTCTCACAGCTTCCTTTACTTCCATGCATTACTGTTGAATTGTGTAATAAAACTCATGTGGAAGTCTTTTTCTTCCTTCTATTTATCTGCTGCATCTTACCCTGTTCTAAATGAACACGTTCCTCAACCACCTTCTGTGAAACTCTCTCTAGTTCTTCCTTCTTATAGCCTTTTTTCCAAAAACCTGTTTTTCTCATGCTACTCTGCTCCTCATAGTCATGCAAATTAGAGCAGTTTCTATATAATCTCTTAAACTGTCCCTTAGGGATGTTCTTAATCCAGGGTTTGTAATGACAACTGGTCGTGGAAATATATGCATTTGTAGCTGTAGGTTTAAAATATGTTTTTAATCTCCCTTCATCAACATAAATGTTAAGGTCCAAAAAGTCAACACACCTGTGGCTCACATCTCCTGTAAACCACAAGTTCCATTCCTTCGTATTGATATAACAAAAATTCTTCTAATCCCTCACAATCTCCTTTCCATATCAGCAGGCAATCATCAATATATCTTTTCCACATAATCAATGCTTTCTTACTAGGGCTGCAGCTAACGATTATTTGAATAATCGATTAGTTGCCGATTAATTTCTACGATTAATCGATTAATCGGGAAAAACTACAAAATTACAAAACAGAGAGGTTTATATGATTTTACTTGAAAAATTATGTTCAAAGGCCATATTAAAACAAATTGTGGACGACACTATTATGGGGGATCTGTGGACGACACTATTATGGGGGATCTGTGGACGACACTATTATGGGGGATCTGTGGACAACACTATTATGGGGGATCTATGCACGACACTATTATGGGGAGGATCTGTGGACGGCGCTGTTATGGAGAGGGGGATCTGTGGACGGACACTATTATGGGAGGATCTGTGGACGACACTATTATGGGGGATCTGTGGACGACACTATTATGGGGAGGATCTGTGGACGACACTATTATGGGGAGGATCTGTGGACGACACTATTATGGGGAGGATCTGTGGACGGCGCTGTTATGGAGAGGGGGATCTGTGGACGGCGCTGTTATGGAGAGGGGGATCTGTGGATGGCGCTGTTATGGAGAGGGGATCTGTGGATGGCGCTGTTATGGAGAGGGGGATCTGTGGGTGGCGCAGTTATGGAGAGGGGAATCTGTGGGTGGCACTGTTATGGAGAGGGGGATCTGTGGGTGGCGCTGTTATGGAGAGGGGGATCTGTGGATGGCGCTGTTATGGAGAGGGGGATCTGTGGGTGGCGCTGTTATGGAGAGGGGGATCTGTGGGTGGCGCTGTTATGGAGAGGGGGATCTGTGGGTGGCGCTGTTATGGAGAGGGGGATCTGTGGGTGGCACTGTTATGGAGAGGGGGATCTGTGGGTGGCACTGTTATGGAGAGGGGGATCTGTGAGTGGCGCTGTTATGGAGAGGGGGATCTGTGGGTGGCGCTGTTATGGAGAGGGGGATCTGTGGGTGGCGCTGTTATGGAGAGGGGGATCTGTGGGTGGCACTGTTATGGAGAGGGGGATCTGTGGGTAGCACTGTTATGGAGAGGGGGATCTGTGGGTGGCGCTGTTATGGAGAGGGGGATCTGTGGGTGGCGCTGTTATGGAGAGGGGGATCTGTGCACTGTTATGGAGAGGGGGATATGTGCACTGTTATGGGCATAACAGTGCACAGATCCCTTTCCCCATAACAGTGCACAGATCCCCCCTCCCCATGATAGCAGTGCCATGCACAGACTCCCCCCCTCCCCATAGCAGTGCCATACACAGACCCCCCCCTCCCCATAGCAGTGCCAGACACAGACCCCTCTCCCCATAGCAGTGCCATAGACCGATCCCCCTCCCCATAACAGCCCCGGCCCCGCTGCTTAGTCGGACTAATCACTGCATCTTTATTTTACCTTTTACAATGACGCTCCAGTAACAGGCAGAGCGGACGGCGGCGTAACGTCACTTACTCACGTGACGCACCTGCTCCGCCCACTTTATGAATGAAGGAGGCGGAGCAGGTGGGTCACGTGAGTAAGTGACGTTACGCCGCCGTCCGCTCTGCCTGTTACTGGAGCGTCATTGTAAAAGGTAAAATAAAGATGCAGTGACTGCCCGCCCGCATAGCAACGAATCGGCGATTATTCGATAACTGGATTCGTCGACAACGAATCCAGTTATCGATTATAATCTATTACATCGATTAATCGTTGCAGCCCTATTTCTTACCCAACCTTGGTTTTATTCCTCTTCCCATGAGCCCATAGATAGGTTGGCAAATTTCGCCCCCATCGCTGTCGCGGTGCACTGCAAGTACCAGCAACCCAACCCCAAAAATTGTGACATAAACAAAGTTCTAAACATTCTAATATAGATGTCCCCTGTTCAATTGTCATTTCTTGATCTTTATCGAGACAGTCTTTAATAGCATCCGTACCCTTGTCTTTGGGGATAGCAGTATACAGAGATGCAACATCTACAGTGGCCAGTATCATATCTTCTGTGTATTGGCCCAAACCCTTTATACGTTATAACACATCTCCTGCATCTTTAAGATAAGAAGGGGTTTTGCTCACATATTTTTGTAGGGGAAAAAAATCAACATATTCAGTTAGCCGGCTAGTCAGGGAATGGATCCCAGATACAATAGGCCTGGAGGGGATCCATAACATTTTTTATGAACTTCGGGCAGATAATAGATCACTGGGTATTTAATCTTAAGAAATTCAATCTCTTTTACATCATTCAAAATACCCATTTCCTTACCCTTCATCAATAATCTATCCATTAGTTTTTTATATTCCAGGGTTGGATCCTTCTTCAGTCTCTTATTTGTGGTTCTATCCTGCAGTAGTTTATACATGACCTCCTTGTATCATCGAGGATCACCCTTATCTGCCGGCTTGATCACGATATGGGCATTTTTCTCAAGCGATATTAACACCTTCCTTTCTTCATGGGTTAGATTATAATGAATAGGTTGAGAATCTATTTTTCCTAGTTCTTTCAAAAGGCCCCAATACACTCATTATTTTTGGGCTGGGGAATTTTTTTTTGATTTATCTAGCAAATTAGTATCTCCGATACCTGCATCTGTACTTTTCATCATAGGGTTCGAGGTAACATATTTAGCTATATTGAGCTTTCTTATAAACCTATGAATATCCAAAAAGGTCTCAAACTTGTTAAGTTGTTTTGTGGGTGAATATTTTAACCCCTTCATTAAAACCTTATTTTCATTATCACTCAAAACATACGAAGTGAGATTATAATCCCCTTAAATTCTCCTTTACCTTCTTGTTTCTGGGGCTGTCCCTTTCTTTTATCTTCCCCTCTACATCCTCTGTAGGATTTCTTTTCTGGGGGGTTCTTGTCTTTTCTACCTGTGACTTTATTTTGAATGTTTCTTCTCTTTGGATCCCTTTATTCTCTGATGGGGAAAATTTTGTACCGCATCATCTTGAGACCTTGGCATTATTCATAGGTTCAAACAAATTCTCCTCCGCACGTGGGTAATGCTGATAATAATGAGGTTTATAATTACCATATCTATGATAACGTGGTCCTCTTGGCTGTTGATCATTTGGCATATTAGACATATGCGATCTATATCCTCCCTGCTGGATACATCCTTTGTTGATAAGGGGGATAACGGTAACTGGAGGGATTACGTGGTCTGGAATCATCACCGTACCTTGGGGGTCTAGAAGGTCGTTGATAATTATCTCTAGGTTCATAGGATCTCTGTTGAGGAGGAGCCCTTTGATGAATCTTAGGCCTCCTGCACACGAACGTAGGTGTCCCGTTGCCATATTGCGGACCGCATATGCATACACGGGCACCATTCTGTGTGCATTCCGCATCACGGATGCAGACTTATTGACTTGAATGGGTCTGCAAATCCGGAAATGCGGAATGGAAGCACTACAGAGTGCTTCTGTGGTGTACCGTTCCATGCTTTTCCATTCTGCAAGAAGACTTTTTGCGGAACGGACGGATCACGGACCCCATTCAAATGAATGAGGTCGTGATCCGCATGGACCTGATCGGTCGGTGCCCGTGCATTGCGGACTACAATTTGAAGTCCGCAGCACGAGCACGTTCATGTGCCGGAGGCCTTACGGTGAGTATGAAAATCCTCCTTGTTGGATCCCAGTATCTCTTTTTTTGACTCCTCATCATGTGAACCCTTCTCTAGCATTCCTTTAGATTTCCATTTATATACTGTGACATCTCGCGGGCACTTCGCTCTCCAGGATCGCTGTCTTCTCAGCTTAGACGGTTGGCACAACTCAAGAAGCCACAACAACACTGCAGATTTGGGTGCAAACTGGCCACGGCCAGCTTTATTATCACTTCTTACAGCAGACCAAACATAAATCATAAAGACAAATCCTCGGCCGTCTGGCCACTGACTATACAGTATTTCTCCCTCTCTATCAGGATCTGGGTCTACCACCCAGCTCCCCAAAACACAGCAGTGCTTAATCTTAGAGGGTCCCGGCTCCCACAGGCCTTGGCGCAGCCTGTTCCTTCCTCAGACAGGGAGCCCTGATTGAGGAGCTCAGCCCCCATTTATCCGAGCTCCTCAGCTGGCTACTAATTACATTCATTACCAGCCTAGCCGCTGCAGACAGTGGGGAAAATGTATTTTCCCAGCTCCTCTGGGTGAGATACACCATTTCAATGGCCGTCATATGGCCCTCTGGCAGCTCCACTGCCACAATACCTTATCATGTTGATAATCTTCTGATATTTTGATATATTTCCTATGTTTTTTGTTTTTACATCAATTTCTGTCTTTACCACATTTTTTTTACATAATTTAGATAATTCCACATAGTCATCAATTTTTTAAACGTTTCTAACTTCTCTTGAAGTTCTTGAGGTTCTCATCTATCGCTTTGTTAATACATTTCAATTTATCTTTTCTTCTATTAATAATAAACTGCATAACATTAAAGCCACACCGATTCATTAACTTCTTCCAAATCATTAGCATCCTCTGACCTGAGAGGTAATTGCCATCTTAATCCTTCCGGAATTTTTTCCTCAGCTAAATATCTCTCCAATTTGATTACATCCCAAGTGGTTTTCACCTCCTCAAATCATATCTTTTTCTAATTCTGAAAAAATACCCTCTAAATCATTCGGTTGTTTACTTTCATATTCTAATGTGAAAACTTCCTCCGTGTTACATTTAAAACTTGCTCTAAAATAAAAAATGTCCATGTAAACTTGATCAGGAATCACCAAAACACCTTACAAATAAAATACAGTGACAAATAAACAAATGCGTACACCCAATCCTAACTAAATAAACAAAAAGAAAGACTGAATAATAAAAAAAATTTTTTTTTAAAACCCCAAAAGAACAAACTAACATGCAATCTGCAACAAAAGTGCAGTCCTGAATCAGTGTTCACTAATTGCGCTGCGGTCTTTGTTGGGAGGTGGGCACCTTTCACAATTAACTGAAAAACAACCATGAAGAAAGGAAGTCGCTTGAGAAAAATGACCATATCGTGATTAAGCCGGCTGATAAGGGGGGTAGTGATCCTCGATGAAACAAGATACAAGGAGGTCATGTAAAGTATAAACTACTGCAGGATGGAACCACAAATAAGAGACTGAAGAAGGATCCAACCCTGGAATATAAAAAACTAATGGATAGATTATTGATGAAGGGTAAGGAAATGGGTATTTTGAATGATGTAAAAGAGTTTGAATTTCTTCAGATTAAATACCCAGTGATCTATTATCTGCCCGAAGTTCATAAAAATTTTATGGATCCCCTCCAGGCCTATTGTATCTGGGATCCATTCCCTGACTAGCCGGCTAACTGAATATGTTGATTTTTTTTCCTACAAAAATATGTGAGCAAAACCCCTTCTTATCTTAAAGATGCAGGAGATGTGTTATAACGTATAAAGGGTTTGGGCCAATACACAGAAGATATGATACTGGCCACTGTAGATGTTGCATCTCTGTATACTGCTATCCTCAAAGACAAGGGTACGGATGCTATTAAAGACTGTCTCGATAAAGATCAAGAAATTACAATTGAACAGGGGACTAGTGATGGACGAACATCGTCCGGACGTTTCACGAACGCGAATGCTCGTTCGCGATCAAATGTTCGCGAACCGCGTGTTCGAAACGGGCTCCATTCACTTTAATGACAGGCGAACCTTAAAGCCTTAAAACCTTAAAACCTTCAGGTCATATTTGAAGCCACCAAATACTTACTAGAAGTGCACAAATAGTCCCACACCATGGACAGTGACATACCAGAGGGGGATCAATGACAAAAATTCCCACAAAAAATATGTATTTTAATCAGGGGCCATTTTTATGTGTCTTAAAGGGAAACTCTCAAAAATGTGCCCTGCTGGAGCCTAGAATTTTTTTTATTTTAGGCCACGGAAGTACAGGCCCCAAAAATTATTCATTCATCGGACAGATAATATCAAGTGATTATGTGGCTGGAGGTACATTAGGCGGTCACCGTATAACAATTTCACTGTTGGTCAGTTAGATTATAGGCCCCAAACATTAGGCATTCACCGTACAGAAAAGAATAAGTGATTATGTGGCTGGTGGTATATTAGGCGGTCAGTGGATAACAATTTTACTGCAGGCCAGTGGAGTACAAGCCCCAAAAATTTGGCATTCACCTGACAGAAAAAGCCTTTTATGCCGCTGTTTATACATAAGACAGGGACCATTCTTTGTTCTGGGTGGTGGCGGATATGTGTGGGCTGGCATGAAGAAATTCAATTACATGTGGTCATCACAGGTGTTGAATTTATTTATTATTTTTAGAAATGTGAGGTAGTCCACACTGTCGTGAGCTAGGCGAGTGCGCTTATCGGTCACGATCCCCCCTGCTGTGCTGAACGTTCTTTCGGACAGGACACTCGACGAGGGGCAAGCCAAGAGTTCCATGGCAAATTGTGCCAGCTCTGGCCACAGGTCAAGCCTGCACACCCAGTAGTCCAGGGGTTCCTCGCTTCTTAGAGCGCCCACATCGGCTTTTAACCAGATGTAGTTGGACACCTGCTGGATCCGGGAGGCGGCTGTCGATGGGTTGGATGCAAGAATGATCTCATCCGAAGTGACCAACACATCTTTAAACCGCCTACTTCTTGAAGGCGCAGTAGGATTGGTAATCGCATCTGTTTTGCTGTGGGGGGAAATTCCTCTGCGGGTCCCTGCAACAGCAGAATGCAGCATCTCTCGCAGCAAGCCCAGGAAATGCTGCATTCTGCCAGCCCTCTGTGATGCTGGTAACATGTCCGCCATTTTGTGTTTGTACCGGGGGTCTAAGTACGTTGCCACCCAGTACTGGTCCTTGCCCTTTATGCTTTTTATACGGGTGTCCCTTTTCAAACACTGGCCCCCATTTGCACTAAATTGAAAGTGGTGGAGCACCCTGACTCCTGCTCATCGCCCAGGAGAATGTCATCCTCAGTCTCCTCCCCCCATCCACGGACAACACCAGGGATCCCTGAAAAGTTTAAAGTCCCCCTCAAAGCCTGTTCTTATGCTCCTCTTCCTCCTCCCCCCAGCCACCATCCTCCTCTGACTCCTCTTCAGACTCCTGCTGACTTGTTTCAGATGGAGTAGCCCCCCTGGGAATTCATCCAGCATTGCGACTTCCTCATCTTCCAGCCCCTGCTCCTCGACGGCTTGATCAATGACACGACGCAATGCACGCTCCAGAAAGAAGGCGTAAGGTACGATGTCACTGATGGCACCCTGGCCGCGACTGACTAGTTTGGTGATCTCATCAAATGGCCACAGAAGTCTGCAGTGAAAAGAAACCAAGCTCCCCAGAACCTGTCCTGCCGCAGAGTTCATACGTTAAGTTGCTGCTGGAGCAACCAATCAAGCATATACAAGGTGATCAGGCTGTCACAAATCAGATGAAACTGGGAATGGATCATTAAGTGGTGTGCGACAACGGTGTCACCGTTGAATGTCAGCAAAGCAAGCCATGGCCGTGTAAGATATTTCCTGGCCTGCCGCAAGACGTCCTGGACCCTGGGGTATTTGTCAATGAATCGCTGCATGACTAAGTTCAGGACGTGTGCCATGCTTGGCACGTGTGTCATTTTGCCCAGTTTCAGCGCGCTCAGCAGATTGGCACCGTTGTCGCACACCACTTTACCAACTGTCAAATTGAGCGGGTGTCACAACCAGACAGCTGAGAAGCTCTGACAGAGGCCTTTCAGAACCTCCTCCTTGAGTTTTCTTTGTTGTGGTATTCAGTTCCTCATCTCGTTAGCCTCTCTCAGCTGTCATGTAGTTGGACTGATTGCTTCCCTTTAAATTCCTCCCCATAATGCTTTACTGGGCGGCTTATACTTCTTCCTGGAGTGTGTGTGCATGCTGATCCTGTTTCCCAGTCTGCTACAAAGTTAAGTGCTGTACATTTATCTGTTATTTTCTCTTTGCTGGATCCCAGGTGACCCTGACTCCCTCCGTGTCTGGTGTAGGGAGCCGGTGGTCGTGTCCCCTCACTATTGTAGGGTGTTCAGGGGTTGTATAGTCGAGGTACATGGATATGCAACCATCCACCTCTGGGATCTTTGCATAGGCTGAGCAGCCAGGGAAAGTGCTAGGTCTTGTGCAGGGGTCTCCCTTTTGGTTCCTTAGCTTTGGATCCAGTGAGTCATATATGCATGTTGCTTTGTCTTGTTTCCTGCACACCGTCCGTGACAGCGGGGTTAGCCACTGATCGGCCTGTGACCGCAGAGCTGAAAGGAGTGCAGGACCGGAGTGGCTCTTGGCTTCCAGGCACAACAGCCGCAGCACAGCATGGCAACATCTCACCTGGCACGTCGAATAGGTTCTGGGGAGCTTGGGGGGCGCAGCGGAAGAGGCGGTAGCAGTGTAAAAGGAGGAGTCAGCCGAGGAGGAGAGGGAGGATGGAGTAGGAGGAGGAGAAGAGGCAGGCCTGCATGCAATCCGTGGCTGTAACACCAAATCCACACGGGTGCCACGGGTTACATGATTGATGGCCGTCAGAAGGTTCACCCAGTGGGCAGTAAAAGTTATGTACCTTCCCTGCCTGTGTTTGCTAGACCACGTGTCTGTGGTCAGATGTATCTTGGCACCGACACTGTGTGCCAGAGAAAAATTCACTTGCCGCTGAACGTGGCCTTATAGCTCTGGGGTGCCCTTCTGGGAGAAATATTTCCTTCCGGGGACCTTCCATTGCGGTGTGCCAATGGCCACAAATTTTCTAATGGCATCCGAGTCCACCAGTTTATATGGCAGTAGTTAGCGGGCTAGCAGTTCCGACAAGCCAGCGGTCAGCCGTTGGGCAAGAGGGTTATCTGGTGTCATCAACTTTTTACGCTCAAACATTAGGGCCATGGAAGCCTGCCTTCTGCCACATGAACGTGACGACGGCACAGTGGAAGGTGGAGTGGAGGCAGTGGTATAGCATGGGTTGCCAGCACCCGGGGCGAGCCATGAATTGCACCCCCCCAACCTGTGGACACAGCCCTTTTTACAGATAATGTAGTAGTCCTATGTAACACCATAGATAATACAGTGATAATTATCTGAGGACAGATAATGTAGTAGATATCACCTGCAGTCCTATGTAACACCATAGATAATACAGTGATAATTATCTGAGGACAGATAATGTAGTAGATGGGTGTGAGGCCCCAGAATTCAGAACACGCACAGTGTGACCTGAAGTCTGGGGCCAGGATGCCTGAGGGTGGGCCAAATTCTCAATTCACCCTCCAACCCTACCATGAAACAGATATGTGTTTGGACATTACATACATCACTACAAAATATACCGTATAATACAGCACCACATAACTTATCCATCCAGTGGCATCTCCTGTGATGTAGACATTCCTCAACGTATTCATTTGGAGATGAGACCACCATGATACCTTCTTTCAGCCGCGTCTAGTCTCTGCAGAGTTTTATTATTAGTTATTATTATATATAATGGCCCCTCTGTAATATTAGGATATATAATGGGCCATTATATATCCTAATAATACAGAGTGGGCTATTATATATTATAATAATACAGGGGGTCATTATATATGGTAATTATACAGAGGGGCCATTATATATAATAATTATACAGGGGGGCATTATATATTATACAGTGGGGCCATTACATATTATAGTTATACAGAGGGGCCATAATATATAATAATTATACAAGGGGGCCATTATATATTATACAGAGGGGCCATTATATATAATAATTATACAGAGAGGCCATTAATAATGGGCCCTCTGTATAATATATAATGGCCCCTCTGTATAACTATAATATATAATGGCCTCTCTGTATAATACAAACCGGATTCCAAAAAAGTTGGGACACTATACAAATCGTGAATAAAAACGGAATGCAATGATGTGGAGGTGCCAACTTTTAATATTTTATTCAGAATAGAACATAAATCACGGAACAAAAGTTTAAACGGAGAAAATGTACCATTTTAAGGGAAAAAAATGTTGAATCAGAATTTCATGGTGTCAACAAATCCCCAAAAAGTTGCAACAAGGCCATTTTCACCACTGTGTGGCATCTCTCCTTCTTACAACACTTAGACGTCTGGGGACCGAGGAGACCAGTTTCTCCAGTTTAGAAATAGGAATGCTCTCCCATTCTTGTCTAATACAGGCCTCTAACTGTTCCATCGTCTTGGGCCTTCGTTGTTGCCCCTTCCTCTTTATGATGCGCCAAATGTTCTCTATAGGTGAAAGATCCGGACTGCAGACTGGCCATTTCAGTACCCGGATCCTTCTCCTACGCAGCCATGATGTTGTGATTGATGCAGAATGTGGTCTGGCATTATCTTGTTGAAAAATGCAGGGTCTTCCCTGAAAGAGATGACGTCTGGATGGGAGCAGATGTTGTTCTAGAACCTGAATATATTTTTCTGCATTGATGGTGCCTTTCCAGACATGCAAGCTGCCCATGCCACACGCACTCATGCAACCCCATACTATCAGAGATGCAGGCTTCTGAACTGAGCGCTGATAACAACTTGGGTTGTCCTTGTCCTCTTTGGTCTGGATGACATGGCGTCCCAGATTCCCAAAAAGAATCGTGACTCGTCTGACCACAGAACAGTCTTCCATTTTGCCACGCTCCATTTTAAATGATCCCTGGCCCAGTGAAAACGCCTGAGCTTGTGGATCTTGCTTAGAAATGGCTTCTTCTTTGCACTGTAGAGTTTCAGCTGGCAGCGGCGGATGGCGCGGTGGATTGTGGTCACTGACAATGGTTTCTGGAAGTATTCCTGAGCCCATTCTGTGATTTCCTTTACAGTAGCATTCCTGTTTGTGGTGCAGGGTCGTTTAAGGGCCCGGAGATCACGGGCATCCAGTATGCTTTTACGGCCTTGACCCTTACGCACAGAGATTGTTCCAGATTCTCTGAATCTTCGGATGATGTTATGCACAGTTGATGATGATAGATGCAAAGTCTTTGCAATTTTTCGCTGGGTAACACCTTTCTGATATTGCTCCACTATCTTTCTGCACAACATTGTGGGAATTGGTGATCCTCTACCCATCTTGGCTTCTGAGAGACACTGCCACTCGGAGAAGCTCTTTTTATACCCAATCATGTTGCCAATTGACCTAATTAATGTTAATTGGTCTTCCAGCTCTTCGTTATGCTCAAATTTACTTTTTCCAGCCTCTTATTGCTACTTGTCCCAACTTTTTTGGGATTTGTTGACACCGTGAAAATTTGAATCAACGTATTTTTCCTTTAAAATGATACATTTACTCGGATTAAACGTTTGATCTGTCATCTACGTTCTATTACAAATAAAATATTGATATTTGCCATCTCCACATAATAGCATTCAGTTTTTATTCACAATTTGTTTAGTGTCCCAACTTTTTGGGAATCCGGTTTGTATATAACGGCCCCCCTGTACAATATGTAATGGCACCTCTGTATAATATATAATGCCCCCAGTATAATTATTATATATAATAGTCCCTTTGTATAATATATAATGGCCCCCCTGTATAATATAAAACAGTGCCCATTCTTTCTAAATATAACGGCCTCCTTTGCATCTCTTCTGCCCCCCACTCCAAAGCGCCTCCCAGTATGGCCCACAGTACTTAAATACCGCAGGCGTTCAGGAACACATCACCGTGCCTTCCTGTGACACGTCATCACGTCATATCGCGAGATCCGGCACAGGAGGTCACGATGTCATGTAATCGCGATCTCCTGCGCTATTCTACTACTTCATAGGCTTCAGGCCTGGCCTGAAGCTTATGAGGCAGAACGAAGGGGATAGGAGCCATAGGCTTTCATCACCCTCATTATACTGCCTGGCGCTCCCTACAATTTTTTCGCCCGGGGCAACAGCCCCCCTGGCCTCCCCCACGCTACGCCACTGAGTGGAGGAAAAATAGGAGTAGAGAGGAGAAGGAGAAGAGGCAGGACGGTGAGCGCCGGGAGTGTGTCTTTGTGGGTTCTGACGGCGTTGCTCCCACTGGGCTCGGTGATGGGAGGCCAGGTGCCTTCATAAGGCGGTCATCCCTAGGTGAGTGTTGGGCTTACCGCGACGTATGCATTGACAGCACAGGCTGCAGATAGCAATACTATTATCAGCAGCGGACACGTTAAAAAAGTCCACACTGAGGAGCCATGTGTCGGCGTCCTGGGAGCGCAACATGTGACCGTGCATGGTGGATGGCTCGCTCCAGATACATTAGCAGTCTGCTTTATGCCTCCTGTGCACTGCGAGTTCTGCCTGCTTCTTTTCCTTCTCCTCCCTCTCTGCTGCTCCGTCTCTCCCTCTGAACCCCCCTCCTCTTCCTCTCTTGTGGGCACCCACGTGACATTCATCGACACATCGTCATCGTCACCTTCACCACCACTGTCATTAGAGATCTCGGAGTAGGCAGCAACAGTGGGGACCACCCTTCTTGGGCTGATCTGGGTACTGTCATCAGACTGCTGGGTGGCGGCCGTTGCTACCTCCTCTTCCTCATACTATGACAAGAATGGCTGCGCACCATTAAGGTCCCGGAATGGATGGGAAAATAATTCCTTTGATTCGAGTGGAGGTACTATGGTGGTGGTGTCTTTGGGGGTGCACACAGCAGAGAGTGAGGAGGGTGCAGAAGCGGAAGGCTGAGTGAGCCACTCAACCAACTCTGGTGCGTCCTTTGACGTAATCCCACGCACCTTCTCCAACTTCCCACTTAGGTTCCGACCTGGTGCACCTGCACGACCACTACCACACCTGTGGAACGGACTGCCTCTTCCTCTGCCCGTCATTTTCAAAATGACCCTGTGCCAACGGCCCTAGAGAAAAGCAGTATTTGTGGAAGCAGTTATATCACAGGCCTCAATCAGTATTTGGTGGAAGCAGGTATATCAAACCCATCAATCAGTATTTTGTGGAAACAGGTATATAGAACACCTGAATTAATATTTGGTGGAAGCAGGTATATCGCACCCCTCAATCAGTATTTTGTGGAAGCAGGAATATTGCACCCCTCAATCAGTATTTTGTGGAAGCAGGTATATCGCACCCCTCAATCTGTATTTTGTGGAAGCAGGTATATCGCACCCCTCAATCAGTATTTTGTGGAAGCAGGTATATCGCACCCCTCAATCTGTATTTTGTGGAAGCAGGTATATCAAACCCTTTGATCAGTATTTTGTAGAAGCAGGTATATCGCACCCCTCAATCAGTATTTTGCGGAAGCAGGTATATAGAACCCCTTAATCAGTATTTTGTAGAAGCAGATATATCGCACCTCTCAATCAGTATTTTGTGGAAGCAGGTATACAGTGAGGAACAGAAGTATTTGAACACCCTGCGATTTTGCATTTTCTCCCACTTAGAAATAATGGAGGGGTCTGAAATTCACATTGTGAGACAGAATAAAAAAAAAAATAATCAGGAAATCACATTGTATGATTTTTAAAGAATGTATTTGTCTTGCACTGCTGAACATAAGTATTTGAACACCTGAGAAAACCAGTGTTAATATTTGGTACAGAAGCTTTTATTTGCAATTACAGAGGTCAAATGTTTCCTGTAGTTCTTGACCAGGTTTGCACACACTGCAACAGGGATTTTGGCCCACTCCTCCACACAGATCTCCTCTAGATCTGTCAGGTTTTGGGGCTGTCGCTGAACAACACAGCGTTTCAGCTCCCTCCAAAGATGTTCTATTGGATTTAGGTCTGAAGACTGGTTAGGCCACTCCAGAACTTTGATATACTTCTTAAGGAGCAACTCCTTGGTTATCCTGGCTGTGTGCTTCGGGTCGTTGTCATGTTGGAAGACCCAGCCACGACCCATCTTCAATGCTCTGACTGAGGGAAGGAGGTTGTTCCTCAAAATCTCACAATAAATGGCCCCATCCATCCTCTCCTTAATACGGTGCAGTCGTCCTGCCCCCTTTGCAGAAAAGCACCCCCAAATCATGATGTTACCACCCCCATGCTTCACAGTAGGGATGGTGTTCTTGGGTTGCAAATCATCCTTCTTTTTTCTCCAAACACGACAAGTGAAGTTTAGACCAAACAGTTCTACTTTGGTCTCATCTGACCACATGACTTTCTCCCATGCCTTCTCTGGATCATCCAGATAGTCAGTGGCAAACTTCAGACGGGCCTGGACATGTGATGACTTGAGCAGGGGAACCTTCCGTGCAATGAATGATTTGAAACCGTGACAGCGTAGTGTTCTACCAACAGTGACCTTTGAAACTGTGGTCTCAGCTCTCTTTATGTCATTGACCAGCTCCTCCCTTGTAGTTCTGGGCTGATTCCTCACCTTTCTTATCATCAGTGATACCCCACGAGGTGAGATCTTGCATGGAGCCCCAGTCCAAGGGAGACTGACAGTCGTCTTTAGCCTCTTCCATTTTCTAACAATTGCTCCAACAGTTGATCTATTTTCACCAAGCTGCTTGGCAATTGTCCCGTAGCCCTTTCCAGCCTTGTAGAGGTCCACAATTTTGTCTCTGGTGTCTTTTGACAGCTCTATGGTCTTGCCCATGGTAGTAGTTGGCATCTGACTGAGTGTGGGGTGGACAAGGGTCTTTAGAGAGCCAGACAGGTGCTACTAAGTTAGATTAATGAGTGGAGTAGAGGTGGACTTTCTAAAGGCACAGTAACAGGTCTTTGAGAGCCAGAATTCTTGCTGTTTCTTAGGTGTTCAATTACTTATGTTCAGCAGCAAGACAAATATATTCTTTAAAAATCATACAATGTGATTTCCTGATTTATTTATTTTTATTCTGTCTCAAAGAGTGGGAATGCACCTACAATGTGAATTTCAGACCTCTCCATGATTTCTAATTGGGAGAACTTGCAAAATCGCAGGGTGTTCAAATACTTCTGTTCCTCACTGTATGGCACCCCTCAATCAGTATTTTGTGGAAGCAGGTATATAGAACCCCTTAATAAATATTTTGTAGAAACAGGTATATTGCACCACTAAATCAGTATTTTGTGGAGACAGGTATATTAAACCCCCTTAATCAGTATTTTGTGGAAGCAGTTATATTGCACCCCTCAATCAGTACTTCTTATCAGTGTTTATAGTATAATGACAAGAGGGAACAAAGGAGAGGTGAGAACTGATTGTTTATCATCACTAGAACACCCTGCTTATCTCTGTATATAATATAAGGACAGGAGAGAGCATAGGAGAAGTGAGAACTGATTATCTATCATCTCTAGAACACCCTGCTTATCACTGTTTAGAGTATAAGGACAGGAATGAGCACAGGAGAGGTGAGAACTGATTATTTATCATCACTAAAACACTCTGATTATAACTGTTTATAGTATAAGGACAGAAGGGAACACAGGAGAGGTGAGAACTGATTATTTATCATCTCTAGAACACCCTGATTATCACTGTCTATAGTATAAGGACAGGGGAGATCACAGGAGAGGTAATTACTGATTATCTATCATCTCTAGAACACTCTGCTTATCACTGTTTATAGTATAGGACAGGAGAGAACACCAGAGAGATGAGAACTGATTATTTATCATCACTAGAACACTTTGCTTGTAACTATTCTTGATAAGTAGGGCCATTAGATTGATAGAACATATATATTTATGGCTAAGATTTCAAATATTTCTAAAAGAGATTGTGAGACAGTCCCACCCAGGATACCTCATAGATTCTAAGAGAGTCCCATCCAGGAGATCCCAGAGACTATAAGATGGTTCCAAACAGTAGAACCCAGAGACTGTAAGGCGGGCTTGCACAGGAAATCGTAAGGCGGTCCGATAGAGGAGACTCCACAGCTTGTAAGATAGACCCACACCAAAGACCCCAAAAACGGTGCACCCTGGAGATCTCAGAGATTGTAAAACGTTTGTACACAAGAGACTCCAGAGTTTGTTTGATGGTCGCACATAACAGACCCCAGAGATTAAAAAATGGTCACACCCAGGAAACCCAAAAGATTTAACACAGTTCCACACAGAAGACCCCAGAGATTGTAAGATAGTTGGACACAGAAGATACTAGAGATTTTCACAACTGCACCCCATAAAAGGACACCTAAAATACGCTAACAACCCTTTCCACAAGATGACCACTCTGATTGTGATACAGTACCACAGGGGACATCTGAGATATTAATAATCCCGCCTGCCTAAAAGAGATCCCAAAGAATGTAACAGAACATCCCCCACCCACGATCATAAAAACACCTGCTCCAACTCCCCTAGGGCGAGAAAGTGTGGTCACATAGTACAATCGAATTCACCTACCAGTAAAACATGTAGGAGGAGGAGGCACTTACTTTGGTGGCAATCACACTCCCCATTCAGAGCTTTCTCATCTAGGCTGTAATCTGAAAATGAGAAAATACAGTCATTGACATTACACTGGACACATTGGAACACTGGTAGCTGTGAAGGATGAGCATGAAGATGGAATTCTCCATAACGGCGTGAGGACTACCATCTCCATATTAGTGGAGAGAGTACAGATCATGAGGACGACATGCTCCATACTACTGGAGCGTGTACAGGATGTGAGGATGACCATCTCCATATTACTGGAGCAAGTACAGGGCATGAGTACAACATTCTCCATACTACTAGAGCATGTACAGGGCGTGAGAACTACATTCTCCATACAACTGGAGCTAGTGCAGGACGTGAGGACGACATTCTGCATACTACTGGAGCGAGTACAGGACGTGAGGACGACATACTCCATACTACTGGAGCGAGTACAGGACATAAGGACGACGTATTCCATACTACTGGAGCGAGTACAGGACGTAAGGATGACGCATTCCATACTACTGGAGCGAGTACAGGATGTGAGGACGACATACTCCATACTACTGGAGCGACTACAGGACATAAGGACGATGTATTCCATACTACTGGAGCGAGTATAGCACGTGAGGACGACATACTCTATACTACTGGAGCGAGTACAGGACGTGAGGACGACATACTCCATACTACTGGAGCGAGTACAGGACATAAGGACGACGTATTCCATACTACTGGAGCGAGTACAGGATGTGAGGACGACATACTCCATACTACTGGAGCGAGTACAGGACGTGAGGACGACATACTCAATGCTACTGGAGCGAGTACAGAACATAAGGACTATGTATTCCATACTACTGGAGCGAGTACAGGACGTGACGACATACTCCATACTACTGGAGCGAGTACAGGACGTGAGGACGACATACTCCATACTACTGGAGCGAGTACAGGACGTGAGGACGACATACTCCATACTACTGGAGCGAGTACAGGACGTGAGGACGACATACTCCATACTACTGGAGCGAGTACAGGACATGAGGACGACATACTCCATGCTACTGGAGCGAGTACAGGACATGAGGACGACATTCTCCATGCTATTGGAGAGAGTACAGGACGTGAGGACGACATTCTCAATACTACTAGAGCGAGTACAGGACGTGATGAGGATGACATTCTCCATACTATTGGAGCAATTACAGGACGTGGAGACGACATACTCCATACTACTTGAGCGAGTACAGGACGTGAGGACGACATACTCATTAATACTGGAGCGAGTACAGGATGTGAGGATGACATTCCCAACATTCTTGAGGAATCATCAACACCATTTGCAGTCTGATGGAGTGTCATATATATGTAACCGACCTAGCACAGGTGCAACGCTTAGGGTTTAATTCACCCCACTCTATAAATCTTTCACTCCCCTTCATTCTGGTTGCAAGTTGAGCATAAAACACACCCCAACAGAGTCCATGCACCCCAAAACTCACTTCCAGCATCTACAGAATTACAGGCCAATAGACACCTCAACCACACCCTGCTCGCAAGCAGACACGCGTTATGTATAGTACAAAACGCAGCTTAGGTGGATTTAGGGCATCAAGACAAACCATTCATTTTCAGGCTTTAACGTGCAAAAAGATCCAGTACTTAGCTACAAAGGTAAAAAGAAAGACATATATAGACAAGCAAAAACAGTCCTAAAAATAAAAAAGGAGGCATACAGAAAAGCCATTCCCATGGACAGAGAGAGAAAACGTACACCGCCCAACGAGATCTGACGCCCAACCTGTGTCAAATATAATGTCCACTGTAACATATTTTTATCCCCCTCAGCAAGGGGTGAGCTGAGAGGGAACCCCTTACTCATGCTCACCACCCTTCCCCACTGCAGCCGGCAGATACGAAATACCCTGAAGGGGGTGCAGGCACAGACGGGGCTCATACTTCACGTCTCATTGTACCGACCATTTAGACACCAGACATGAAACGTATGTTCCCCAGAATGCAAGACCCTTATTAAGTGGGAACGCCTGCCATCAGGTATGGGGTGTTTCTGTGATGCCCACGATGTACCAAACTGATTTACAGCCTATGATATATTTGCCACGTAGTCCAACTGCGACCACATGCTGACATGGAGTCTTCATACATATCTATGGGCTTGAGTGTAAAGAACAAGACGTATCTCATTCAGAGTTCCAAAGCCCATGGTGATGCACCACCTGGAGGTAGCTTCTGACAGGAAGATGCTATATCTCTTGGCAGACTTCTCAGAACCGGAGGGCTCCATTATCATTAGATTATACTAGGGGACATATGACACTTACAGAGAATACACAGAGGGCCTCGATGATCATATACCTAAAACTGGCTAAGGAAAAAATTACACAATGGAGTAGAAGACATAACATCACACGACACAGTACATGATTCATGTTAGGCTTTCTATTTATAACATGGAGGAGTCATCACCAGCATCACAGCCCAACCACATCTATCCCTTAACTCGGCTCAGCATCAGCTTCATCTAATCCTCGACTGTGAGCCCAACCTCAGAACAAAACACCCCTCCAACTGTGCGGCCAATCTCATCACCATCATCACTGCCTGAACTCAACCTCATCCAACTGTCTGAAAGGCCAACCTCATCACCAACATCACTACCCATCCTCAACCACATCTATCCAACAACTATGAGCCAGACCTCATGACTAACATCCCAGCCCGGCTTCAACCTTATCCATCCAGCTGTAAGACTGATCTCATCACCGCCTGACCTCAACCTCATCCAACCGACTGGGAGTCCAACCTCACCACCAATATCAGCACCGTATCTCAACCAGGTCGAATTTGAGCCTGACCAACACTACTACCCGTCCTCAACCCCATCTACTCCCTGATTGTGGCATGAACCGCATCATCAACATTAATACCTGACCTCAACCCCATCCAACCCCAACTCTGGGGATCATCTTATGACCAACATAAGTACTCTATCTCAACAGTCAGCTAGGCCTTATGTCCAACATCAATGCCTGAACTCAATCCTATTCCACCACCAAATATGAAAATTACCTTAACCAAGTCCACTGTGAGCCTGACATCAGCTCCATCCTGGTCTGCAAGCCTGACCTCAACCAGACAGACTTTCAGCTTGATCTCAAAGTCATCTAATCCTCATCTGTGACCTAACTGCAACTCCATCCAATCCCGACTGAGCTCCCCTACTGTCCTCCCCTCCAGACTGAGGAGAGGTGGTGGTGGTAGGGCATTGGGCTGATTTAGCTGCTCATTTCTCTGGAACGGTTGCAGCTACAGTCATGTGAAAAAATTAGGACACCCTTTGAAAGCATGTGGTTTTTTGTAACATTTTTAATAAAAGGTTATTTCATCTCCGTTTCAACAATACAGAGAGATTAAAGTAATCCGACTAAACAAAGAAAACTGAAGAAAAGTCTTTTCAAGATCTTCTGTAAATGTCATTCTACAAAAATGCCTATTCTAACTGAGGAAAAAGATAGGACACCCTTGCCCCTAATAGCGAGTGTTACCTCCTTTGGCTGAAATAACTGCAGTGAGACGGTTCTTGTAGCCATCTACCAGTCTTCGACATCGGTCTGAGGAAATTTTACCCCACTCCTCAGTGCAGAACTTTTTCAGCTGTGAGATGTTTGAGGGGTTTCTTGCACGTACAGCCCTTTTCAAGTCACCCCACAGCATCTCAATGGGATTCAAATCTGGACTTTGACTTGGCCATTCCAGGACTCTCCATTTCTTCTTTTTCAGCCAATCTTTGGTTGATTTACTAGTATGTTTTGGGTCATTGTCATGTTGCATGGTCCAGTTCCGCTTCAGCTTTAATTTTCTAACTGATGGTCTCACATGTTCTTCAAGCACCTTCTGATACACAGTAGAATTCATCGTGGATTCTATGATGGTGAGCTGACCAGGTCCTGCTGCAGCAAAGCAGCCCCAAACCATGACACTTCCACCTCCATGCTTCACAGTTGGTATGAGGTTCTTTTCTTGGAATGCTGTCTTTGGTTTACGCCAAACATGTCCTCTGCTGTTGTGTCCAAATAATTAAATTTTGGACTCATCTGTCCAAAGAACATTATTCCAGAAGTCCTGGTCTTTGTCAACTTTATACCTGGCAAATGTCAGTCTGGCCTCGATGTTTCTCTTGGAAAGCAAAGGTTTCCTCCTTGCACACCTCCCATGCAAGTTAAACTTGTACAGTCTCTTTCTGATTGTAGAGGCATGTACTTCTACATCAACAGTAGCCAGAGCCTGCTGTAGTTCTCGAGATGACACTTTAGGGTTTTTGGAGACCTCTTTTAGCATCTTGCGGTCTGCTCTTGGGGTGAACTTGCTGGGGCGACCAGTCCTGGGCATGTTGGCAGTTGTTTTGAAAGCCCTCCACTTGTAGACTATCTTCCGGACAGTGGAATGGCTGATTTCAAAATCTTTTGAGATCTTTTTAAATCCCTTCCCAGACTCATAGGCTGCTACAATCTTTTTTCTGAAGTCCTCTGACAGCTCTTTTGCTCTCACCATGGTGCTCACTCTCACTTCAACAGTCAGGAGCACACCAAACTAAATGTCTGAGGTTTAAATAGGGCAAGCCTCATTCAACATGCAGAGTAACGATCTACTAATTATGTGCACCTGGTGTGATATACCTGTGTGAGATCTGAGCCAATTTAAGAGGGAATACATGTGAGGGTGTCCTATCTTTTTCCCCAGTTAGAATAGGCATTTTTGTAGAATGACATTTACAGAAGATCTTGAAAAGACTTTTCTTCAGTTTTCTTTGTTTAGTTGGATTACTTTAATCTCTCTGTATTGTTGAAACGGAGATGAAATAACCTTTTATTAAAAATGTTACAAAAAACCACATGCTTTCAAAGGGTGTCCTAATTTTTTCACATGACTGTAGATATGGACCTAGCCTTGTTTGAAAGCTGGCATTCCAGGCGTTCATTTAAGACCAGAATGACAGCATTATCTCCTCTTCATTGGAAGATATCGCTGTTAGAAATCAGGTTGACAGTGAATGCAGCTGAAAGTGAATGTAAATACAGGTTTCATGGCTTTAACTCCTGACTCGATTTCTAACCGCTATATCAGCTATGTCAACTAACAGATGTGCTTAGGAAGAACCCTCAGGACCAACACCACTCCAACTGTGTGGCCAGTGTCATCACCATCATTACTGCCTGACCTCAACCCCATTCTCATCAGAAGGGTGCATTTACACGACCATATGTATTTTGCAGTCTGCAAAACATGGATCCTCAAAAAATACAGATAATGTCCGTGTGATGTTCATGTTCTGCCCGTTTGTTTTTGCAGATCCATTGTAACAATGCCTGCTCTTGTCCGCAATACAGACAAGAATAGGACATGTTCTATCTTTTTTTGCGAGGCTCTGAAACAGCACACGGTTTGCGGTCCACAATTCGTCAGCCCCATTGAAATAAATGGGTTTGCACCCGATCCACAAAAATTTTAAAATACAGTCATGTGAATGGGGCCTTAACATTACCCATCCTAAACCACATCTATCAAACGTGTGAGCCAGACCTCATTGCCATCATCACTGCCTGACCTCAAACCCCATCCAGCCTAGCCTCATCACCATTATTACTGCCCAACCTCAACTCCATCCAAGTGATTGAAAGCCCAACCTCCTTATAAACATCATTACCCATCCTCAACCACATCTATCCAATTGAGCCAGGCCTCATGGCCATCATCACTGCCTGTACTCAAACCCCCTGACTCAGTTCAACCTTGTCACCAACATCAACACCCTATCTCAACCCCTTCCAACTACTGACTGTGAGCCTCACCTCATGACCAACCTCACTACTCAACCTCAATCCCATCCATTGGCTCTGATTGTAGAGTCAACATCATCATCAAAATCTGTACCTGAAGTCAACTCCATCCAACCTCAACCCTGGGCCTCACCTCATGACAAAGATCAGTACTCTGTTTCAACCCCATCCAACCATCAAATCTCAGCCTGACCTCATCACCAGCATCACTTACCAGGACCACTGAGCGCAACATCAACCTCAAATGTGAGCAAGACCTCAATCTCATCACCAACATCACTGGACAGCCTCAATAAATATGACTAAATAGACAAGAAGTCTAGAGAAGAGAATGGGGGGCTCCTCCACAGTGATGACCAGGGGTCTGCAATCTTGCATGAGTTTTTAGGAGGCACAACAGTTTCTTCTCTCCATGGACAGTGGTTGCTCTTACCAGCATTGATTACAGTCAGGTTGCTCATGTCTTTCAGGAGTTGCTCCACCACTGCACTGGAGCGAGGGTAAAGAGCCTCCTTACTGATGCCCAGGTGAAACTGCAGCCATGGTGTGTGATAGGTGAACCTGGCATCTATGATGGGTCTGGTGCTGTTCTGGCCTATGTGATGGGAGCGTTGTCTGCAGGTTCCAGAAAAAAAATATGAAAGAGAAAAAAAAATTAAATCTATTACTACAACCATCATCATCCTCATTGTTAACACTATCATTATCTTTTAATTATGATCTTAACCTGGTTCTTTCTGCAACCTGTAAAGCCTCGCGTTGTCTGTACACTATATAGCCAAAAGTAGGTGCCCCCGTGACCACCAGACCTATAGGAGATTGCTGGACATCCCAATCTGGAACTACAAGGGATGTACCCATCTTTGTGTGCAGCAGCTTCATACATGACATTGAGCATGCTGATCTCAGGCCTGTGTGCAGCAGCTTCACAGACCAGTCATGACGAGCTTTACACCAGTCCAGCTGATACATGACATTGAGCATGCTGATCTCAGGCCTGTGTGCAGCAGCTTCACAGTCCAGTCATGACAAGCTTTACACCAGTCCAGCTGATACATGACATTGAGCATGCTGATCTCAGGCCTGTGTGCAGCAGCTTCACAGTCCAGTCATGACGAGCTTTACACCAGTCCAGCTGATACATGACATTGAGCATGCTGATCTCAGGCTTGTGTGCAGCAGCTTCACAGTCCAGTCATGACGAGCTTTACACCAGTCCAGCTGATACATGACATTGAGCATGCTGATCTCAGGCCTGTGTGCAGCAGCTTCACAGTCCAGTCATGACGAGCTTTACACCAGTCCAGCTGATACATGACATTGAGCATGCTGATCTCAGGCTTGTGTGCAGCAGCTTCACAGTCCAGTCATGACGAGCTTTACACCAGTCCAGCTGATACATTGTACAAGCACAGAACATGATTGACGGGGACAGACAGCAGAGGAGATGGCTCCGCAGCAGCACAGAGTATTTCAGGACAGTGCTCTCATAGGGGAGGAGGCAGACAGCAGAGGAGATAACTCCACAGCAGCACATAGTACTTCAGGATAGTGCTCTCATAGGGGAGGAGGCAGACAGCAGAGGCGATAACTCCACAGCAGCACACAGTATTTCAGGACAGTGGTCTCATAGGGGAGGAGGCAGACAGCAGAGGCGATAACTCCACAGCAGCACACAGTATTTCAGGACAGTGGTCTCATAGGGGAGGAGGCAGACAGCAGGGGAGATAACTTCACAGTAGCACATAGTATTTCAGGACCGTGCTCTCATAGGGGAGGAGGCAGACAGCAGAGGAGATAACTCCACAGCAGCACACAGTACTTCAGGACAGTGGTCTCATAGGGGAGGAGGCAGACAGCAGAGGAGATAACTGCACAGTAGCACAGAGTATTTCAGGACAGTGCTCTCATAGGGGAGGAGGCAGACAGCAGAGGAGATAACTCCACAGCAGCACATAGTACTTCAGGACAGTGGTCTCATAGGGGAGGAGGCAGACAGCAGAGGAGATAACTGCACAGCAGCACACAGTACTTCAGGACAGTGGTCTCATAGGGGAGGAGGCAGACAGCAGAGGAGATAACTGCACAGCAGCACAGAGTATTTCAGGACAGTGCTCTCATAGGGGAGGAGGCAGACAGCAGAGGAGATAACTGCACAGCAGCACACAGTACTTCAGGACAGTGATCTCATAGGGGAGGAGGCAGACAGCAGAGGAGATAAATCCACAGCAGCACAAAGTATTTCAGGACAGTGCTCTCATAGGAGAGGAGGCAGACAGCAGAGGAGATAACTTCACAGCAGCACAAAGCATTTCAGGACAGTGGTCTCATAGGGGAGGAGGCAGACAGCAGAGGAGATAACTGCACAGCAGCACAGAGTATTTCAGGACAGTGCTCTCATAGGGGAGGAGGCAGACAGCAGAGGAGATAACTGCACAGCAGCACAGTACTTCGGGATAGTGCTCTCATAGGAGAGGAGGCAGACAGCAGAGGAGATAAATCCACAGCAGCACAAAGTATTTCAGGACAGTGCTCTCATAGGAGAGGAGGCAGACAGCAGAGGAGATAACTTCACAGCAGCACAAAGCATTTCAGGACAGTGGTCTCATAGGGGAGGAGGCAGACAGCAGAGGAGATAACTGCACAGCAGCACAGAGTATTCCAGGACAGTGCTCAAATAGTGGAGGAGGTAGACAGTAGAGTAGATGGCTCCACAGCAGTACAAAGTAATGAAGGAGAATTGTGAAAACATCTTGTGGGGGGTAGGGGTTCATCGTTTCACCTGCCCAAAGTCACTTTGACCTTGGTGAAATGTCGCAATGTTTGCTGATTCTCCTGATTAACAGGACACGTCAGGCGGATTTACCCAACGTTTACACAGCAGGCGGGAGCGCACGTCTGTCACCAGCGCTGAGGATCAGGCATCTCCGCCAGACGCACAACCATGACACCAAGAAAAAGAACTGTCATTACTACTGTGTACCTCCCGACACGCCAAGCACACGCAAACCAACTCCCCGTGTACATGTCAGACAGCAAGACCAACAGGAGCAGACAAGAGAAGTGTGCACGGCATACAGACAGAATACGGGCAGATACTGAGGAACTCTTTATTAATTTTATACAAAAATACTAAAACTTTGCCATAAAATTTCCAAACAAAATATAAAACAAGGTATAAAGTATATACACTTACCCTACTGGCCCAGCTCCATGCATACTATCTCATTCATACCTACTAAAAAGAGAAAATGAAACCTAGCCTAACGTAAACATCCGATCCGGCTGAACCCCGACTATATACAAATTGCTCAGAACAGAAAATAAATGACAACTTGTCACAATAAAAAAAAATAATAAACATAAAATAATCATAATAGAAATATCAAATAACTATAATAATTTATATGAGAAAACACAAACCTATACTAACCCTACCAATCTATCTATCCCATCACCTTCACCCAGGGCCAACCTCCGCCTCTTGTCCCTCCATGAGGCCAGCCCTTCCTCCACCACCCACACCCAGCCCCTCGCCTCATGTCCTCCTATGTCCGCATAGTCCAGGGCTGGATGCAGGCCTCCCCACACGAAAATATGAACCTCCCCACCTGATCCCACCCAACCTAACTACACCCCACTTACCCTATCATACAATATATACATCTTATAACAACCATATCAATCTATTCAAACCAATATTAAAATCCACCCGAAGGCCCAAGTTCAGTCATTTGCAAACCTTTCTTCAAAAACTCATCTTAAATACAAAACAAAAACCTAATGTGAAAGCCTCAGCCCAACACCAGGAAAAGTGCTACTGAGGCTAAGGTACATCAAAGGTGAAGCCTCTCCAGAGGTAAGAGACCCCATCTGTACCCACCATTTCGCACTCAAGAGAGCGAACCTTCGCCAGGTCACCTAGAATGTTCCTACACACCTCTTCCACAGGGAGGACTTTCTGCTGGGTTGAAACTAAACACTGTGCGTTCCATGTGAAGTACCTGACCACTATGCTAACTATAAAAGCTGTGCATGGGTCCCTTCTTCCCAAACCTTTGAATGCTCCATAAGCCCATTTCGCATAGGAGAGGTTGGCTAGTCTAGGCCAGCCAATGGATGCACCCACCCGTTTGTATACCTCTGTATTAAAGGGACACTGAAGCAGGAAGTGCTCCATACTTTCCAATATGTCGCACACTCCTCCCAGGGACAACCCATTTCATCAGAGTTCCTGTACTTCAAGTTGCCCCTTACATACAGCTTCCCGTGAAAGCAGCGCCAAGCCAAGTCCCAAAACTTCAAGGGGATCCTTGCCAAATTTAACAACTGTAATCACAGCTTGGGCAATCCTTAAGGGCCAGGGGCTTCTGGAAGTGGGTCAACAAGACCCTCTCCTCAAGGGATCTCCTTGACTGGGTCTTGATTTGTCCCAATTTTGGGTGAAATAATCCCCATTGCCGAATTAAACGCCTAGGACTGGGGCTCTGGGAGGGTGTCTGGGAGACCGAAAGATAGATCACCCCCTTCCAGCCAGAGACTCTTACACTTATCCCGTTTAATCACGGAACCGGAGACTTCCGAATGGCGTTCTACCTCCGACATCACGTATTCCGCCTCCCCTCCTGAGGACACAAAAACAGTGACGTCATCGGCATACGCCACCACCCTCAAAGTGGCTTCTGGCTCCTCCAGACTTATCTTGACTCCCGCTAACGGTCCTCGATCAATCCTCCTAATAAAAGGATCAATCGCAAACACGTATAAGAGCGGGCTCAATGGACAACCCTGGCGGACTCCAGACCCGACCTCAAAAGGGCTGACAAACCAACCGTTCACCAGCGGGAAACTCTCTGCCCCTGCATATAAGATCTTTAACCAATTGACAAACCCTCCCGGCAGGCCATAATTCAGAAGGACTGCCCAGAGAGGTACTCATGGTTAAGCCGATCAAAAGCCTTTGCCTGATCTAAGGCCAGCATGTACCCCTTCCAGTTATTACCCGCCCTACCCTGTTTCACTGCCTCTCGGACACCAAGCACAGCACTAAATCTGCTTCGGCCTGGAACTGAGCAATGTTGGGTCTCCGAAAGTAGCCGGGGCGCAAACTGCACCAACCGATTAAACAGTATCTTGGCCAGAATCTTTCTGTCTGTATTGAGAAGCGCTATGGGACGCCAATTCTCAATACGGCTCGGATCTTTACCCTTTGATATAAGGATCAGAGATGACCTCCTCATTGACCTCGGCAAAGCACCCGAGGATAGGCACTCATTGAATACCTTAGTCAAGAGGGGAACCAAGGAGTCCTTAAAGGTCTTATAAAACTCGGTAGTTAAGCCATCCGTGCCTGACGACTTCTTTAGGGCAAGGCCTTCGATCGCTAGGCTGACTTCCTTGTCTTTGATTTCTTCTATCAAAACGCCAAGAGAGCGGTCTACTCTTGACTCAGGGATGGTTTCAGCCAGGAAAGATGAAATCCTGTCCCGATTCAGATACTTTTTCCTCAAGAGGCACGAGTAGAAAGACTTGACGATTTGCAAGATCCCTGATCTGGACCTATCCAGAGATCCCGTACCATCGACCTGTCCCGTCACCAACTTACTTTTCACTGACATCTTACAGTTTCTATAAGGATCGGGCGAGCGGTACTTCCCGAAATCCCTCTCAAAAACCAAAGATGTGTGCCTATCATACTGGCACCTCCTAAGCAAAGATTTCACCCTGGAGATATCCTCTCGGCTACCTCCAGTCGAGACTAGTTGTTCAAGTTTCCTCCTCAGACCCTGATACAAGCGGTACCTGTCCAGGGACATGAGGCTCGAGAGCTGGTGAAAGAACTTTGCCACCCGATCTTTGAATATCTCCCACCACTCAGACTTAGTGTCACAAAGATCCAGCAATTCTACCTGACTCTGAAGGAAGTCCTCAAAGGATTGTCTCACCTCTGCTTCCTCCAGGAGGGCTGAATTTAGCTTCCAATAGCCTCTTCCCATTTGGGGGGATTCTGCAACATTCAAAGAGAACATGATTAGACAGTGATCGGAGAATTCCACCTCTAAAGGCGAAAAAGAAGTCTCCTCCTTTAAATAAAACCTGTCTATTCTAGACCTAATCTGACTACCTCTATAATAAGTGAAACCACCGTGGCCTGGGGTGTGCCTAATGTGGACATCCACCAGACGAGCCTCGCTAGCTATGCTATTCAGGAATACACTATTATAAGCCAGCCGGTCTCTGGCGCCTCCCCGGTCTTGGGACCTTGTGACTGTATTAAAGTCCCCGCCAAAGACCAACTGCCGACTCGTAAAAATGAAAGGTTTGATCCTCATAAAGAGACGCTTCCGATCCCGCTTGGTTTGGGGACCATAGATGTTTATCAGGAGAAGCTCTTGACCCTTCATGAGGACATCTAAAATCAAACACCTCCCCATTACTAACTCAATCACTTGTCGGCTTTCTACTGGTGCGGTAAAAAGAACCGCCACTGCGCTATACGGCTCAGGCGCAAGAGACAAATATGATGGACCACACCTCCACCTGCCCCCTCTCCATTTGACGCCCCTTCCCTCCGTCTCTGTTGGGACGGGCCGTCTTTTCTCTTCATCAACCCCACCGCCCTGTCGCATGCCATGTTGGCGACAGAGCAACAGCAACGACTGAACGGGTGCCCTAGCTCACCACACAGGTTGCATCTAATCTGTCCACAAGATGCAGCTAGATGACCTTCACCCCCGCACAACCCACACCTCTGCACTTGGCAGCTGGCACTGAAGTAACACAGCTTAGGCTGCCCCCTGTAGAACACCATGATCCTATCCCGACCAAGGAAAGCAGATGATGGTATGTGGGAAACCGAACCCCCTGAATGTTTCAACTTAATCTGAAACATCCAGGCACCCGACCAGATGCCAAACTCATCCAGGTTCTTGCTATGAAGACCCTGGACATCCCCGTACCTGCTCAACCAGGTCAAGATATCAACACAAGAAAGTGACTTATTACGGGTCAGAACGGTCACCTTCTTGACCTCATTCTGGCGGTTTATCGCTTGCACGAAAAACCCCTGCCAGTCCGGCTGGTCTCTTGCCAGTTCAAACCCAGACCAGAAAAGTTCAAGACCCTCTGGCCGGGCAAAACTGACATCAAACTCCCGGGTGCCATACGGAAGTATCAGGGCAAAGATGTCACATGCCCTGATGCCCATCTGTAAGAGAAGCTCTGCCATCCTCTTCCTAGTAGGACACGCTTTATTGCCTCTCCATTTCAGACACAATACATTCCGTCTGGTTGACCCGGGGCCGGTTGTGGTTGAGGACCAGGTGGTCTCGCCCCCGCCTTGCTCTCGGAAGGCACGCAGGCCATGCCTGTCTATCCAGAAGGATAGATCTACCTGCTGCCCCCCTACTGTAATGTAATTCTCCCCTCTCCTAAGAGCTTCTAGAAGTTGCAGCTGCAAGTTACCGTCACCAGACATTGGTAATGGGGAGGACAATGGGGACCGCCCCTCCCTCCCCGCGTCGGCGACCACACCAGCATAACTTCTTCCAGGCGTAACCGACGCAGGAGGGGCAGCCGGACCGGGCCCCCCCCCCCCCACAGACCTATCTACAGCAGGTGAAACTCCAGACCCTTCTGAAGGGGCCACATGAGGCGCACCAGCCACTTGTACAGTGGCCGGCCGACCTCCAACATTCACCCCTCCATCAGGGCCCGGGGCAACACCACTAACAGAAACTCCCCCACACACACTGCTGGGCCAGAGGGGACAGAGGTCACTTTATTAGTTGTCTCTAGCATCATCTTGCTGGACACATTTTTAACAGTCTTTTCAGTTTTTTTCCGGCCGGCGGGCTGTAGAACCACTGGTCCCAGCCACCCCGACCTTATCCACTTGATGGATAGTGCAGGAGGGAGGGGCGGTACACACCACACTCACATCAGAACTGCCCTCTCCCTCCTTGCCTGCAGACACACCGCTTTGAGCTTCCCTAAAGCCCGGCCCCCTCCAGCCACTCTCCCACTCCCGCCGTCACAGCGGCACTAGCGGAAGGGACTGAAAAGCGCATCAGAGCAGACCGGGACAGGGGAGACCAGAACCCCGGCAAGCACTTGGACATACAACTTGGGAGGGGCGGAGGCAGCCACCTCACAATCTCCCCCGCAACTCTGGATCGGGACGCAGTTGTACCCGGGGCCCCGCCCCCTCCACCAACAGCCATCCCCACCACCACTGCTCCCTGCCACCATGCCTAAACTGGCAGGGGGGCCTGCAGGTCGCATGGGAGAGGCGACAGGCGGACAGAGGAGGCAGACCCCAGAACAGGGATCCCGGCAACAACCTCTGCAAGGGGGGCGGTGGCAGCCACATCGCACCGCCGCACCTCCACCTGGCACTTGTCCAGTGCCCCAGCAGAGGCGGGCGGAGCCACCCGACCACAAGCCATGTCCCTCTTGCTGCCCCTCTTGGGAGCCTTCCTGTCTGGCCCCTCCTGTTTCTCCTTACCGCCCCTGTTACCACAAACAGGGACGACGTCCTGCGCCATCTTTGCCATGTGTTTCTCCCTAATCCCACGCTCTGGTCCCACAGCAGAGACCGGGCCAGTGAGGATAATGGGGTTCGTGCCCTGAGCTGACTTTGCATCCGGCCCAGGGCACGCAGGGTGGGTCACATAGACATACCTCACCTCTGGTTTTACTGTCTTTTCCTTTCTCCTTCTCCTCTTTTCCATTGGTTTATCTTCAGGTAATTCATTACCAAAGCAGATGTCTTCACGAATTTTGGGGGACTGCAGGTGGCGTATTTCGGCCATAAGCTGCGCCAACTCCGCTGTTCTCACTGTATTCGCCTTCCTCATCGGAACTAGTGGGCGGCAGGCATACCTGCTCTGCGGTGATACCTGAGGTGATACCTGTTTCCGTAAGTTGCCCCCCCATGTCCGACTCTTCCTCCTCACTAGAGGAGTCATCTTTTTGCTGTTTTTGGCTTCCAGCTATTTCATTGAACCTTTCATCGTTCTTGAGCTTTTCCTTAAAAGGACCACTGTTTTCCAAAATGGCCGCCCTTCTTCCTTCCAGCTCTTTAATGATTTATTTTCGACCTTTTATTTTTTTTGATATTTCTGGCCTGTTTCTTCTTGACGCTTTGTCCACCTTCACCATCTCAAGCTTTAAGTGCTCTCTAAGCTTCTTCAGGGTCATACTCCCGGAGGTAGGCCACGATCCGGGAGCTGTAAACGGTGATTAGTTCCTAGTACTTCATGCTGCCCCAGTCAGCCTCAACCGACCCCGGCCCACCCCCAGGAGCACTCTGCGTACCTCTTGGAGGGCTACCATCCGCCCTCCTGGAACTGCCGGCGATGGTCACGGCTTCACCTCCGGGGATTGCAGGGGCCACTACAGCACGACTCCTGGTAGATCTTCTGATCCCCGGCGCGGAAGATGGAACTGAGGCCGGTAGCTCACCTCCCCTACCTCCCGCCGGCCCACCCCGGGAAGTAGGATCCTGGGTCTTCAGTCGTTTCATGGCCAAGGACCCTACCACCTCCCTAGGGAGAGAGAGGCAGGGCCTGGGCTGGGAGAGATGAAAAAAAAATCCCTGGAAGTCTGCTTGCATTCAGCAGGAGTTCCTCCAAAAACAACCACACCCGTCGACTGGCCCCAGTATACTGAAGATTACACCCAGTATACAGGACATGAGAAGTGGTACTGTGAAGTGTATATATACACAGAATAAGAGCAGATACTGAGGATTACACCCAGTATAAAGGACAGGAGAAGTGGTACTGTGCAGTGTGTATATATACAGAATAAGAGCAGATACTGAGGATTACACCCAGTATAAAGGACAGGAGAAGTGGTACTGTGCAGTGTATATATATATACAGAATAAGAGCAGATACTGAGGATTACACCCAGTATACAGGACAGGAGAAGCGGTACTGTGCAGTGTATATATATACAGAATAAGAGCAGATACGGAGGATTACACCCAGTATACAGGACAGGAGAAGTGGTACTGTGCAGTGTATATATACAGAATAAGAGCAGATACTGAGGATTACACCCAGTATACAGGACAAGTGGTACTGTGCAGTGTATATATACAGAATAAGAGCAGATACTGAGTATTACACCCGGTATACAGGACAGGAGAAGTGGTAGTATTATATACAAGGTAGAGAGGTATAAGATGGGCGCACAGTATAATGTACAGTATAGAGAGGTATAAGATGGGGACCGAGTATTATACACAGGATAGAGAGGTATAAAATGGGGGCAAAGTATTATATACAGGATAGAGAGGTATAAGATGGGGCAGAGTATTATATACAGGATAGACAGGTATAAGATGGGGCAGAGTATTATACACAGTACAGAAAAATATAAAATGTGGCAGAGTATTATATACAGTACAGAACGGTATAAGATGGGGCAGAGTATTATATACAGCACAGAACGGTATAATATGGGGCAGAGTATTATATACAGGATAGAGAGGTATAAGATATGGCAGAGTATTATATACAGGATAGAGAGGAATAAAATGGAACAGAGTATTATATACAGGATAGAGAGGTATAATATGGGACAGAGTATTATATACAGGACAGAGAGGTATAAGATGGGGCAGAGTATTATATACCCGATAAAGAGGTATAAGATGGGAAGAGTTTGATGTACAGGATAGAAAGGTATAAGTTGGGCGCAGAGTATTATGTACAGGATAGAGGGGTATAAGATAGGCCAGAGTATTATATACAGGATAGAGAGGTATAATCTGGGGCACAGTATTATATACAGGATAGAGAGGGATAAGATGGGGCAGAGTATTATATACAGTACAGAACAGTATAAGATGGGGAAGAGTATTATATACAGAATAGAGAGGTATAAGATGGGGCAGAGTATTATATACAGGATAGAGAGGGAAAAGATAGGGCAGAGTATTATAAACAGTACAGAACGGTATAAGATGGGCCAGAGTATTATATACAGTACAGAACGGTATAAGATGGGGCAGAGTATTATATACAGAATAGAGAGGTATAAGATGGGGCAGAGTATTATATACAAGGATAGATAGGGATAAGATGGGGCAGAGTATAATATACAGGATAGATAGGGATAAGATGGGGCAGAGTATTATATACAGTACAGAACGGTATAAGATGGGGCAAAGTATTATATACAGGATAGAGAGGTATAAGATGGGGCAAAGTATTATATACAGGATAGAGAGGTTTAAGATGGGGCAGAGTATTATAAACAGTACAGAACGGTATAAGATGGGGCAGAGTATTATCTACAATACAGAACGTTATAAGATGGGGCAGAGTATTATATACAGGATAGAGAGGTATAAGATGAGACAGAGTATTATATACAGGATAGAGAGGTATAAGATGGGACAGAGTATTATATACAGGACAGAGCGGTATAAGATGGGCAGAGAATTATGTACAAGATAGAGAGGTATAAGTTTGGCGCAGAGTATTATGTACAGGATAGAGGGGTATAAGATGGGGAAGAGTATTATATACAGTATAGAGCGGTATAAGATGGGGCAGAGTATTATATACAGTACAGAACGGTATAAGATGGGGCAGAGTATTATATACAGTACAGAACGGTATAAGATGGAGCAGAGTATTATACACAGGATAGAGAGGTATAATATGGGACAGAGTATTATATACAGGACAGAGCGGTATAAGATGGGGCAGAGTATTATATACCCAATAAAGAAGTATAAGATGGGCAGAGTATTATGTACAGGATAGAGAGGTATAAGATGGGGCAAAGTGTTATATACAGGATAGAGAGGGAAAAGATAGGGCAGAGTATTATATACAGTACAGAACGGTATAAGATAGGCCAGAGTATTATATACAGGATAGAGGGGTATAAGATGGGGCAGAGTATTATATACAGTATAGAGAGGTATTAGATGGGCACAGTACAGTATTATATACAGGATAGAGGGGTATAAGATGTGGCAGAGTATTATATACAGTATAGAGAGGTATTAGATGGGCACAGTATTATATACAGGATAGAGGGGTATAAGATGGCGCTGAGTATTATATACAGGATAGAGAGGTATAAGATGGGGCAGAGTATTATATACAGGATAGAGAGGTATTAGATGGGCACAGTATTATATAGAGGATAGAGAGGGATAAGGTGGGGCAGAGTATTATATACAGTATAGAGAGGTATTAGATGGGCACAGCACAGTATTATATACAGGATAGAGGGGTATAAGATGTGGCAGAGTATTATATACAGTTGGTTACCCCATCTTACCGGTTATAGGCGGCCACTCTCTTTCTGTGGCTGCGGACGGTCTCGTGGGCATTGAGCAGCAGGTCCTCGGCCAGAGGTTTGGTCGCCTGGTACAGATGGTGAGAGAAGAGGTGCTGGAGTTTGGAGCCTCCGTACTGGGTGCTGATGGTAGACACGCTACTGTTCTCCGGGGAGGCAGGGGTGTCACAGTCACAATCTCGGTGGAGTCGGAACTGGATTTCTGGCCACAGATGGAAGTAAATGTCAGCCCCAAGAAGAGCAGAGAGTGCCAGGGCAAAGAGCATCCGATCCCTGCGGAGGAGCAGCATGGCAGCAAGGGGATTAGGTGGCACAGAATCTGAAAGTTATGTCTGGTGACTTATCCTGGGAGGGTGACAGTGCTGGGTGCAGTGTCCTGGGAGGGTGACAGTGCTGGGTGCAGTGTCCTGGGAGGGTGACAGTGCTGGGTGCAGTGTCCTGGGAGGGTGACAGTGCTGGGCGCAGTGTCCTGGGAGGGTGACAGTGCTGGGCGCAGTGTCCTGGGAGGGTGACAGTGCTGGGCGCAGTGTCCTGGGAGGGTGACAGTGCTGGGTTCAGTGTCCTGGGAGGGTGACAGTGCTAGGTGCAGTGTCCTGGGAGGGTAACAGTGCTGGGTGCAGTGTCCTGGGAGGGTGACAGTGCTAAGTGCAGTGTCCTGGGAGGGTAACAGTGCTAGGCGCAGTGTCCTGGGAGGGTAACAGTGCTAGGCGCAGTGTCCTGGGAGGGTGACAGTGATGAGTGCAGTGTCCTGGGAGGGTAACAGTGCTAGGCGCAGTTTCCTGGGAGGGTAACAGTGCTAGGCGCAGTGTCCTGGGAGGGTGACAGTGCTGAGCGCAGTGCCCTGGGAGGGTGACAGTGCTGGGCGCAGTGTCCTAGGAGGGTAACAGTGCTGGGCGCAGTGTCCTGGGAGGGTGACAGTGCTTAGCGCAGTGTCCTGGGAGGGTGACGGTGCTGAGTGCAGTGTCCTGGGAGGGTAACAGTGCTGAGTGCAGTGTCCTGGGAGGGTGACAGTGCTGAGTGCAGTATCCTGGGAGGGTGACAGTGCTGAGTGCAGTGTCCTGGGAGGGTGACAGTGCTGAGTGCAGTGTACTGGGAGGGTGACAGTGCTGAGTGCAGTGTACTGGGAGGGTGACAGTGCTGAGTGCAGTGTACTGGGAGGGTGACAGTGCTGGGTGCAGTGTCCTGGGAGGGTGACTGTGCTGAGTGCAGTGTCCTGGGAGGGTAGCAGTGCTAGGCGCAGTGTCCTGGGAGGGTAACAGTGCTAGGTGCAGTGTCCTGGGAGGGTAAAAGTGCTGGGTGCAGTGTCCTGGGAGGGTGACAGTGCTGAGTGCAGTGTCCTGGGAGGGTGACAGTGCTGAGTGCAGTGTCCTGGGAGGGTGAAAGTGCTGGGCGCAGTGTCCTCAGAGGGTAACAGTGCTGGGCGCAGTGTCCTGGGAGGGTGACAGTGCTGAGCGCAGTGTCCTGGGAGGGTGACAGTGCTGAGCGCAGTGCCCTGGGAGGGTAACAGTGCTAGGTGCAGTGTCCTGGGAGGGTAAAAGTGCTGGGTGCAGTGTCCAGGAAGGGTGACAGTTTTAAGTGCAGTGTCCTGGGAGGGTACCAGTACTAGGCGCAGTGTCCTGGGAGGGTGATAGTGCTGAGTGCAGTGTCCTGGGAGGGTGACGGTGCTGAGTGCAGTGTGCTTGGAGGGTGACGGTGCTGAGTGCAGTGTCCTGGGAGGTTGACGGTGCTGAGTGCAGTGTCCTGGGAGGGTGACGGTGCTGAGTGCAGTGTCCTGGGAGGGTAACAGTGCTGAGTGCAGTGTCCTGGGGGGGTAACAGTGCTAGGCGCAGTGTCCTGGGAGGGTGACGGTGCTGAGTGCAGTGTCCTGGGAGGGTAACAGTGCTGAGTGCAGTGTCCTGGGGGGGTAACAGTGCTGAGTGCAGTGTCCTGGGAGGGTAACAGTGCTGAGTGCAGTATCCTGGGAGGGTAACAGTGCTGAGTGCAGTGTCCTGGGGGGGTAACAGTGCTAGGCGCAGTGTCCTGGGAGGGTGACGGTGCTGAGTGCAGTGTCCTGGGAGGGTAATAGTGCTGAGTGCAGTGTCCTGGGAGGGTGACAGTGCTGAGTGCAGTGTCCTGGGAGGGTAACAGTGCTAGGCGCAGTGTCCTGGGAGGGTGACGGTGCTGAGTGCAGTGTCCTGGGAGGGTGACAGTGCTGAGTGCAGTGTCCTGGGAGGGTGACAGTGCTGAGTGCAGTGTCCTGGGAGGGTGACAGTGCTGGGTGCAGTGTCCTCAGAGGGTAACAGTGCTGGGCGCAGTGTCCTGGGAGGGTGACAGTGCTGAGCGCAGTGCCCTGGGAGGGTAACAGTGCTAGGTGCAGTGTCCTGGGAGGGTAAAAGTGCTGGGTGCAGTGTCCAGGAAGGGTGACAGTGTTAAGTGCAGTGTCCTGGGAGGGTACCAGTACTAGGCGCAGTGTCCTGGGAGGGTGACAGTGCTGAGTGCAGTGTCCTGGGAGGGTGACGGTGCTGAGTGCAGTGTCCTTGGAGGGTGACGGTGCTGAGTGCAGTGTCCTGGGAGGTTGACGGTGCTGAGTGCAGTGTCCTGGGAGGGTGACGGTGCTGAGTGCAGTGTCCTGGGAGGGTAACAGTGCTGAGTGCAGTGTCCTGGGGGGGTAACAGTGCTAGGCGCAGTGTCCTGGGAGGGTGACGGTGCTGAGTGCAGTGTCCTGGGGGGGTAACAGTGCTGAGTGCAGTGTCCTGGGAGGGTAACAGTGCTGAGTGCAGTGTCCTGGGGGGGGTAACAGTGCTAGGCGCAGTGTCCTGGGAGGGTAACGGTGCTGAGTGCAGTGTCCTGGGAGGGTGACAGTGCTGAGTGCAGTGTCCTGGGAGGGTAACGGTGCTGGGTGCAGTGTCTCTGGATTATGGCTTGGGTTCTACACAGATGTCGGTGGAATCAATGGCTGCTGAACCTGGTGGGCGAGAGGATCTGAAATACGGAACTAGCAGGTGTTTATAGGGGCACAGGCTGGCACTACTATACGAGGGTTACATTGAGGCACAGCGCTATGAGGAGGTATCTAGAGGCACAGGGTATGAGGAGGGATCTAGAGGCACAGGGTATGAGGAGTTATCTAGAGGCACAGGGTATGAGGAGTTACCTAGAAGCACAGGGTATGAGTAGGTCCCTAGAGGCACATGGTATGAGGAGGTACCTAGATGCACAGGGTATGAGGAGGTACCTAGAGGCACAGGGTTTGATAAGGTATCTAAAGGCACAGGGTATGAGGAGGTATCTAGAGGCACATGGTATGAGGAGGTACCTAGAGGCACAGGGTATGAGGAGGTACCTAGAGGCAAAGGGTATGAGGAGGTATCTAAAGGAACAGGGTATGAGGAGGTATCTAAAGGCACAGGGTATGATGAGGTATCTAAAGGCACAGGGTATGATGAGGTATCTAAAGGCACAGGGTATGATGAGGTATCTAAAGGCACAGGGTATGATGAGGTATCTAAAGGCACAGGGTATGAGGGGGTATCTAGAGGCACAGGGTATGAGGAGGTATCTAGAGGAACAGGGTATGAGGAGGGATCTAGAGACAAAGAGTATCAGGAGGTATCTAGAGGCACAGGGTATGAGGAGGTATCTAGAGGCACAGGGTATGAGGAGGGATCTAGAGGCACAGGGAATGAGGAGGGATCTAGAGGCACAGGGTATGAGGAGGGATCTAGAGGGACAGGGTATATAGAGGCACAGGGTATGAGGAGGGATCTAGAGGCACAGGGTATGAGGAGGGATCTAGAGGCACAGGGAATGAGGAGGGATCTAGAGGCACAGGGTATGAGGAGGTATCTAGAGGGACAGGGTATATAGAGGCACAGGGTATGAGAAGGGGTCCAGAGGCACAGGGTATGAGGAGGGATCTAGAGGCACAGGTTATGAGGAGGGATCTAGAGGCACAGGGTATGAGGAGGGATCTAGAGGCACAGGGTATATAGAGGCACAGGGTATGAGGAGGGATCCAGAGGCACAAGGTACGAGAAGGTATCTAGAGGCACTGGGAATGAGGAGGGATCTAGAGGCACAGGGTATGAGGAGGGATCTAGAGGGACAGGGTATATAGAGGCACAGGGTATGAGGAGGGATCTAGAGGCACAGGGTATGAGGAGGGATCTAGAGGCACAGGGAATGAGGAGGGATCTAGAGGCACAGGGTATGAGGAGGGATTTAGAGGCACAGGGTATGAGGAGGGATCTAGAGGGACAGGGTATATAGAGGCACAGGGTATGAGGAGGGATCTAGAGGGACAGGGTATATAGAGGCACAGGGTATGAGGAGGGATCCCGAGGCACAAGGTACGAGGAGGTATCTAGAGGCACTGGGAATGAGGAGGGATCTAGAGGCACAGGGTATGAGGAGGGATCTAGAGGCACAGGGTACGAGGAGGTATCTAGAGGCACAGGGAATGAGGAGGGATCTAGAGGCACAGGGTATGAGGAGGGATCTAGAGGCACAGGGTATGAGGAGGGATCCAGAGGCACATGCTATGAGGAGGTACCTAGAGGAACAGGGTATGAGGAGGTATCTAGAGGCACAGGGTATGAGGAGGTATCTAGAGGCACAGGGAATGAGAAGGTACCTAGAGGCACAGGGAATGAGAAGGGATCCAGAGGCACAGGGTATGAGGAGGGATCTAGAGGCACAGGGTATGAGGAGGTATCTAGAGGCACAGGGTATGAGGAGGTATCTAGAGGCACAGGGTATGAGGAGGTATCTAGAGGCACAGGGTATGAGGAGGGATCTAGAGGCACAGGGTATGAGGAGGGATCTAGAGGCACAGGGTATGAGGGGAGATCCAGAGGCACATGCTATGAGGAGGTATCTAGAGGCACAGGGTATGAGGAGGTATCTAGAGGCATAGGGTATGAGGAGGGGTATCTAGAGGCACAGGATATGAGGAGGTATCTAGAGGCAAAGGGTATGAGAAGGTATCTAGAGGCACAGGGAAGGAGTAGGTATCTAGAGGCACAGGGAAGGAGTAGGTATCTAGAGGCACAGGGTATGAGGAGGTATCTAGAGGCAAAGGGAATGAGGAGGTATCTAGAGGCAAAGGGAATGAGGAGGTATCTAGAGGCAAAGGGAATGAGGAGGTATCTAGAGGCAAAGGGAACGAGGAGGTATAGATACGGGATCCTCCGCTCCTGGTCTGTGGCTTCCTCTTCCAGCAGTCTGCAGAACGGAGCTGGCACCTCTTTACAGCCCTGTGCCTCACTCCTCCCCCTGTTGTACAGCCCCATGCCTCGAACCTCCCTCTGCTGTACAGCCCCGTGCCTCACACCTCCCCCTGCTGTACAGCCCCGTGCCTCACATTTCCACCTGCTGTACAGCCCCGTGCCTCACTCCTCCCCCTGCTGTACAGCCCAGTGCCTCACACCTCCCCCTGCTGTACAGCCCCGTGCCTCACACCTCCCCCTGCTGTACAGCCCCGTGCCTCACATCTCCACCTGCTGTACAGCCCAGTGCCTCACCCATCCCTCTGCTGTACAGCCCCGTGCCTCACACCTCCCCCTGCTGTACAGTCCCCTGCAGCGCCATCAAATGGAGGAGGTGAGTTATTTTTGTTTTGCAAAAGGGGGCACTACTGTGGCATTACTATTACTGGGGCTAACAAATGTGGCATTACTATTACTGGGGGGCACTAATGGGGCATTACAATTACTGGAGGGTACTAATGGTGCATTAATATTACTGGTGGGCACTAATGGGGCATTACAATAACTAGGTGGGTAAATGGGGCATTACTATTACTGGTGGGCACTAATGGTGCATTAATATTACTGGGGGGCACTAATGGGGCATTACAATTACTGGGGGGCACTAATGGGGCATTTCTATTACTGGGGGCACTCATGGGGCATTACTATTACTGGGCGACACTAATGATGCATTGCTATTACTAGGGGGCACTATTGGTGCATTAATATTACTAGGGGGCACTAATGGTGCATTGCTATTACTGAGGGCACTAATGGTGCATTAATATTACTGGGGGGTGCTAATGGGGCATTGCTATTATTGAGGGGAACAAATGGGGCATTACTATTACTAGGGGGAACTAATGGGGCATTACTGTTACTGGAGGGTCAATAATAGTGCATTACTATTACTGGGGGGCACTCATAGTGCATTACTATTACTGGGGGCACTACTGGGGACATTGCTATTACTGGTGGGCACTAATCGGGCATTGCTATTACTGGTGGGCACTAATGGGGCATTGCAATTACTTGGGCACTAATAGGGCATTTCTATTACTGGGGGGTAGTAATAGGGCATTACTATTACTTGGGGCACTAATGGGGCATTACTATTACAAGGAGCACTAGTTAGGCATTACTGTTACTGGTGGGCACTAATGGTTTATTAATATTACTGGGAGGCACGAATGGGGCATTACAATTAATGGGGGGCACTAATGGGGTATTACTATTACTCGGGGGCACTAACGGGGCATTACTATTACTGGGGGCACTAATGGAGCATTACTGTTACTGGTAAGCACTAATGATGCATTAATATTACTGGGGGCACTAATAGGGCATTACTGTTACTAGGGGTGCACTAATGGGGCATTACTATTACTGGGGGCACTAATGGGGCATTACTATTACTGGGCGGCACTAATGGTGCATTACTATTACTGGGGGGCACACATGTTGCATTGCTATTACTGGGGGCATTACTATTATTGGGGGGCACTCATGGTGAATTGCTATTACGGGGGAACTAATGGGGCAATACTATTACTGGGGGGCACTAATGGGACGTTACTATTACTGGGGGCAATAATGGGGCATTACTATTACTAGGGGGCACTAATGGGACGTTACTATTACTGGGGGCAATAATAGGGCATTACTATTACTTGGGGACACTAATGGGGCATTTCTATTACTGGGGGTCACTCAAGTTGCATTGCTATTACTGAGGGCACTACTGGGGGCATTACTATTACTAGGGGGCACTAATGTGGCATTGCAATTACTAGGGGCACTAATGGTGCATTACTATTACTGTGGGGCACTAATGGGGCATTACTATTACTTGGGGGTACTAATGGGGCATTACTGTTACTGGTGGGCACTAATGGTTCATTATTATTACTGGGGGGCACGAATGGGGCATTACAATTACTGGGGGGCACTAATGGGGTATTACTATTACTCGGGGGCACTAATGGGGCATTACTGTTATTGATGGGCACTAATGTTGCATTAATATTACTGGGGGGCACTAATGGGTCATTATTATTACTGGGGGACACTAATAAGGCATTACTATTACTAGGGGTGCATTAATGGGGCATTAATATTACTGGGGGGCACTAATGGGGCATTACTATTACTGGGGGGCACTAATGGTGCATTACTATTACTGGGGGGCACTCATGTTGCATTGCTATTTCTGGGGGCATTACTATTATTTGGGGGTACTCATGGTGCATTGCTATTAAAGTGGTCACTAATGGGGCATTACTATTTCTGGGGGGGCACTAATAAGACATTACTATCACTGGCGGCAATAATAGGACATTACAATTTCTGGAGAACACTAATGGAGCAGTAATAGCAATACACCATGAGTCTCCCCCAGTAATAGTAATGCATTACTTGGGGCATAACTATTACTGGGGGGCACTAATGGGGCATTACTATTACAAGGAGCACTAGTTGGGCATTACTGTTACTGGTGGGCACTAATGGTTTATTAATATTACTGAGAGGCACGAATGGGGCATTACAATTACTGGGGGGCACTAATGGGGTATTACTATGACTCCGGGGGCACTAATGGGGCATTACTATTACTGGGGGCACTAATGGGGCATTATTATTACTGGTGGCCACTATTGGTGCATTAAAATTACTGGGGGCATTATTATTACTGGGGGGCACAATTAGGGCATTACTATTACTAGGGGTGCACTAATGGGGCATTACTATTACTGGGGGGCACTAATGGGGCATTACTATTACTGGGGGCACTCATGGGGCATTGCTATTACTGGGGGCATTACTATTATTTGGGGGCACTAATGGGGCATTACTATTACTGGGGGTCACTAATGGGACGTTTCTATTACTGGGGGGCAATAATAGGGCATTACTATTACTTGGGGACACTAATGGGGCATTTCTATTACTGGGGGTCACTCAAATTGCATTGCTATTACTGAGGGCACTACTGGGGACATTACTATTACTAGGGGGCACTAATGTGGCATTGCAATTACTAGGGGGCACTAATGGTGCATTACTATTACTGTGGGGCACTAATGGGGCATTACTATTACTGGGGGGCATTAATAGGGCATTTCTATTACTGGGGGGGTACTTAGGTTGCATTGCTATTACTGAGGGCAATTCTGGTGGCGTTGCTATTACTAGGGGGCACTAATGTGGCATTGCAATTACTAGGGGGCACTAATGGTGCATTACTATTACTGTGGGGCACTAATGGGGCATAAATATTACTGGGGGGCACTAATGGGGAATTACTGTTACTAGTGGGCACTAATGATTCATTAATATTACTAGGGGGCACGAATAGGGCATTACAATTACTGTGGGGCCCAAATGGGATATTACTATTACTCGGGGGCACTAATGGGGCGTTACTATTACTAGGGGCAATAATGGGGCATTACTGTTACTGGGGGGCACTAATGGTGCATTAATATTACAGGGGGCACTAATGGGGCATTACTATTACTGGGGGCACTAATGGGGCATTACTATTACTAAGGGTGCACTAATGGTGCATTACTATTACTGGGGGGCACTAATAGGGCATTCCTGGAGGGGCAATGATGGTGCATTACTATTACTGGGGGACACTCATGTTGCATTGCTATTACTGGGGGGCATTACTATTATTGGGGTGCACTCATGGTGCATTGCTATTACAGGGGTCACTAATGGAGCATTACTATTACTGGGGGGGCACTAATGGGACATTACTATTTCTGGGGAGCACTAATGGAGCAGTAATAGCAATACACCATGAGTCTCCCCTAGTAATAGTAATGCATTACTCGGGGTATTACTATTACTTGGAGGCACTAATCGGACGTTACTATTACTGAGGGGCAATAATGGGACATTACTTTTACTGGGGGACACTAATGGGACGTTACTATTACTAACGGGCAATAATAGAGCATTACCATTACTTGGGGGCATTTCTATTACTGGGGGGCGATCATGTTTCATTGCTATTACTGAAGGCACTACTGAGGGCATTACTATTACTAGGGGGCACTAATGTGGCATTGAAATAACTAGGGGGAACTAATGGTGCATTACTATTTTTGTGGGGCACTAATTGGGCATTACTATTACTGGGGGGCACAATTAGGGCATTACTATTACTAGGGGTGCACTAATGGGGCATTACTATTACTGGGGGGCACTAATGGGGCATTACTATTACTGGGGGGCACTCATGGGGCATTGCTATTACTGGGGGCATTACTATTATTTGGGGGCACTAATGGGGCATTACTATTACTGGGGGACACTAATGGGACGTTACTATTACTGGGGGGCAATAATAGGGCATTACTATTACTTGGGGGCACTAATGGGGCATTTCTATTACTGGGGGGGCACTCAGGTTGCATTTATATTACTGAGAGCAATTCTGGGGGCGTTGCTATTACTAGGGGGCACTAAAGTGGCATTGCAATTACTAGGGGGGACTAATGGTGCATTACTATTACTGTGGGGCACTAATGGGGCATTAATCTTACTGGGGGGCACTAATGGGGCATTACTGTTACTAGTGGGCACTAATGATTCATTAATATTACTGGGGGGCACGAATAGGGCATTACAATTACTGTGGGGCCCTAATGGGATATTACTATTACTCGGGGGCACTAAAGGGGCGTTAATATTACTAGGGGCAATAATGGGGCATTACTGTTACTGGGGGGCACTAATTGTGCATTAATATTACTGGGGGGCACTAATGGGGCATTACTATTACTGGGGGCAGTAATGGGGCATTACTATTACTAGGGGTGCACTAATGGTGCATTACTATTACTGAGGGGCACTAATAGGGCATTCCTGGAGGGGCAATGATGGTGCATTACTATTACTGGGGGACACTCATGTTGCATTGCTATTACTGGGGGGCATTACTATTATTGGGGTGCACTCATGGTGCATTGCTATTACCGGGGTCACTAATGGAGCATTACTATTACTGGGGGGGCACTAATGGGACGTTACTATTACTAGCGGGCAATAATAGGCCATTACAATTTCTGGGGAGCACTAATGGAGCAGTAATAGCAATACACCATGAGTCTTCCCTAGTAATAGTAATGCATTACTCGGGGTATTACTATTACTTGGAGGCACTAATCGGACGTTACTTTTACTGAGGGGCAATAATAGAGCATTACTATTACTTGGGGGCACTAATGGGGCATTTCTATTACTGGGGGGCGATCATGTTTCATTGCTATTACTGAAGGCACTACTGGGCGCATTACTATTACTAGGGGGCACTAATGTGGCATTGAAATTACTAGGGGGAACTAATGGTGCATTACTATTTTTGTGGGGCACTAATTGGGCATTACTATTACTGGGGGGCAGTAATGGGGCATCACTGTTACTGTTGGGCACTAATGGTGCATTTATATTACTGGGGGGCACTAATTGGGCATTACTGTTACTGGTGAACTTTAATGGTGCTTTAATATAACTATGGGGCACTAATGGGGCATTAATATTACTGGGGGGGCACTAATTGGGCATTACTGTTACTGGTGGGCACTAATGGTGCATTAATATTACTGTAGGCGCTAATTTGGCATTACTATTATTGAGGGGCACTAATGAGGCATTACTATTACTAGGGGGAATTAATGGGGCAATACTATTACTGGAGGGTCAATAATAGTGTATTACTATTACTGGGGGTTCTACTGGGGGCATTGCTATTACTGGTGGGCACTAATCAGGCATTGCTATTACTGGTGGGCACTAATGGGTCATTACAATTACTGGGGGGCACTAATGGGTCATTATTATTACTGGGGGACACTAATAAGGCATTACTATTACTAGGGGTGCATTAATGGGGCATTACTATTACTGGGGGGCACTAATGGGGCATTACTATTACTGGGGGGCACTAATGGTGCATTACTATTACTGGGGGGCACTCATGTTGCATTGCTATTTCTGGGGGCATTACTATTATTTGGGGGTACTCATGGTGCATTGCTATTAAAGTGGTCACTAATGGGGCATTACTATTTCTGGGGGGGCACTAATAAGACATTACTATCACTGGCGGCAATAATAGGACATTACAATTTCTGGAGAACACTAATGGAGCAGTAATAGCAATACACCATGAGTCTCCCCCAGTAATAGTAATGCATTACTTGGGGCATAACTATTACTGGGGGGCACTAATGGGGCAATACTATTACAAGGAGCACTAGTTGGGCATTACTGTTACTGGTGGGCACTAATGGTTTATTAATATTACTGAGAGGCACGAATGGGGCATTACAATTACTGGGGGGCACTAATGGGGTATTACTATGACTCCGGGGGCACTAATGGGGCATTACTATTACTGGGGGCACTAATGGGGCATTATTATTACTGGTGGCCACTATTGGTGCATTAAAATTACTGGGGGCATTATTATTACTGGGGGGCACAATTAGGGCATTACTATTACTAGGGGTGCACTAATGGGGCATTACTATTACTGGGGGGCACTAATGGGGCATTACTATTACTGGGGGCACTCATGGGGCATTGCTATTACTGGGGGCATTACTACTATTTGGGGGCACTAATGGGGCATTACTATTACTGGGGGTCACTAATGGGACGTTTCTATTACTGGGGGGCAATAATAGGGCATTACTATTACTTGGGGACACTAATGGGGCATTTCTATTACTGGGGGTCACTCAAATTGCATTGCTATTACTGAGGGCACTACTGGGGACATTACTATTACTAGGGGGCACTAATGTGGCATTGCAATTACTAGGGGGCACTAATGGTGCATTACTATTACTGTGGGGCACTAATGGGGCATTACTATTACTGGGGGGCATTAATGGGACGTTACTATTACTGGGGGACAATAATAGGGCAATACTATTACTTGGGGGCACTAATGGGGCATTTCTATTACTGGGGGGGTACTTAGGTTGCATTGCTATTACTGAGGGCAATTCTGGTGGCGTTGCTATTACTAGGGGGCACTAATGTGGCATTGCAATTACTAGGGGGCACTAATGGTGCATTACTATTACTGTGGGGCACTAATGGGGCATAAATATTACTGGGGGGCACTAATGGGGAATTACTGTTACTAGTGGGCACTAATGATTCATTAATATTACTAGGGGGCACGAATAGGGCATTACAATTACTGTGGGGCCCAAATGGGATATTACTATTACTCGGGGGCACTAATGGGGCATTACTATTACTAGGGGCAATAATGGGGCATTACTGTTACTGGGGGGCACTAATGGTGCATTAATATTACAGGGGGCACTAATGGGGCATTACTATTACTGGGGGCACTAATGGGGCATTACTATTACTAGGGGTGCACTAATGGTGCATTACTATTACTGGGGGGCACTAATAGGGCATTCCTGGAGGGGCAATGATGGTGCATTACTATTACTGGGGGGCACTAATAGGGCATTCCTGGAGGGGCAATGATGGTGCATTACTATTACTGGGGGACACTCATGTTGCATTGCTATTACTGGGGGGCATTACTATTATTGGGGTGCATTGCTATTACAGGGGTCACTAATGGAGCATTCCTATTACTGGGGGGGCACTAATGGGACATTACTATTTCTGGGGAGCACTAATGGAGCAGTAATAGCAATACACCATGAGTCTCCCCTAGTAATAGTAATGCATTACTCGGGGTATTACTATTACTTGGAGGCACTAATCGGACGTTACTATTACTGAGGGGCAATAATGGGACATTACTTTTACTGGGGGACACTAATGGGACGTTACTATTACTAACGGGCAATAATAGAGCATTACCATTACTTGGGGGCATTTCTATTACTGGGGGGCGATCATGTTTCATTGCTATTACTGAAGGCACTACTGAGGGCATTACTATTACTAGGGGGCACTAATGTGGCATTGAAATAACTAGGGGGAACTAATGGTGCATTACTATTTTTGTGGGGCACTAATTGGGCATTACTATTACTGGGGGGCACAATTAGGGCATTACTATTACTAGGGGTGCACTAATGGGGCATTACTATTACTGGGGGGCACTAATGGGGCATTACTATTACTGGGGGGCACTCATGGGGCATTGCTATTACTGGGGGCATTACTATTATTTGGGGGCACTAATGGGGCATTACTATTACTGGGGGACACTAATGGGACGTTACTATTACTGGGGGACACTAATGGGACGTTACTATTACTGGGGGGCAATAATAGGGCATTACTATTACTTGGGGGCACTAATGGGGCATTTCTATTACTGGGGGGGCACTCAGGTTGCATTTATATTACTGAGAGCAATTCTGGGGGCGTTGCTATTACTAGGGGGCACTAAAGTGGCATTGCAATTACTAGGGGGGACTAATGGTGCATTACTATTACTGTGGGGCACTAATGGGGCATTAATCTTACTGGGGGGCACTAATGGGGCATTACTGTTACTAGTGGGCACTAATGATTCATTAATATTACTGGGGGGCATGAATAGGGCATTACAATTACTGTGGGGCCCTAATGGGATATTACTATTACTCGGGGGCACTAAAGGGGCGTTAATATTACTAGGGGCAATAATGGGGCATTACTGTTACTGGGGGGCACTAATTGTGCATTAATATTACTGGGGGGCACTAATGGGGCATTACTATTACTGGGGGCAGTAATGGGGCATTACTATTACTAGGGGTGCACTAATGGTGCATTACTATTACTGGGGGGCACTAATAGGGCATTCCTGGAGGGGCAATGATGGTGCATTACTATTACTGGGGGACACTCATGTTGCATTGCTATTACTGGGGGGCATTACTATTATTGGGGTGCACTCATGGTGCATTGCTATTACCGGGGTCACTAATGGAGCATTACTATTACTGGGGGGGCACTAATGGGATGTTACTATTACTAGCGGGCAATAATAGGCCATTACAATTTCTGGGGAGCACTAATGGAGCAGTAATAGCAATACACCATGAGTCTTCCCTAGTAATAGTAATGCATTACTCGGGGTATTACTATTACTTGGAGGCACTAATCGGACGTTACTTTTACTGAGGGGCAATAATGGGGCATTACTTTTACTGGGGGGCACTAATGGGACGTTACTATTACTAAGGGGCAATAATAGAGCATTACTATTACTTGGGGGCACTAATGGGGCATTTCTATTACTGGGGGGCGATCATGTTTCATTGCTATTACTTAAGGCACTACTGGGCGCATTACTATTACTAGGGGGCACTAATGTGGCATTGAAATTACTAGGGGGAACTAATGGTGCATTACTATTTTTGTGGGGCACTAATTGGGCATTACTATTACTGGGGGGCAGTAATGGGGCATCACTGTTACTGTTGGGCACTAATGGTTCATTTATATTACTGGGGGGCACTAATTGGGCATTACTGTTACTGGTGAACTTTAATGGTGCTTTAATATAACTATGGGGCACTAATGGGGCATTAATATTACTGGGGGGCACTAATTGGGCATTACTGTTACTGGTGGGCACTAATGGTGCATTAATATTACTGTAGGCGCTAATTTGGCATTACTATTATTGAGGGGCACTAATGAGGCATTACTATTACTAGGGGGAATTAATGGGGCAATACTATTACTGGAGGGTCAATAATAGTGTATTACTATTACTGGGGGTTCTACTGGGGGCATTGCTATTACTGGTGGGCACTAATCAGGCATTGCTATTACTGGTGGGCACTAATGGGTCATTACAATTACTTGGGCACTAATGGGGCATTGATATTACTGGGGGGTAGTAATAGGGCATTTCTATTTCTTGGGGCATTACTATTACAGGGAGCAGTAGTTGGGCATTACTGTTACTGGTGTGCACTAATGGTTCATTAATAATACTGGGGGGCACGAATGGGGCATTACAATTACTGGGGGGCACTAAGGGTATTACTATTACTCGTGGGCACTAATGGGGCATTACTATTACTAGGGGCAATAATGGGGCATTACTGTTACTGCTGGGCACTAATGGTGCAATAATATTACTGGGGGGCACTAATGGGGCATTACTATTACTGGGGGCACTAATGGGGCATTACTATTACTAGGGGTGCACTAATGGTGCATTAATATTACTGGGGGGCACTAATGAGGCATTACTATTCCTGGAGGGGCAGTAATGGGGCATCACTGTTACTGTTGGGCACTAATGGTGCATTTATATTACTGGGGGGCACTAATTGGGCATTACTGTTACTGGTGAACTTTAATGGTGCTTTAATATAACTATGGGGCACTAATGGGGCATTAATATTACTGGGGGGGCACTAATTGGGCATTACTGTTACTGGTGGGCACTAATGGTGCATTAATATTACTGTAGGCGCTAATTTGGCATTACTATTATTGAGGGGCACTAATGAGGCATTACTATTACTAGGGGGAATTAATGGGGCAATACTATTACTGGAGGGTCAATAATAGTGTATTACTATTACTGGGGGTTCTACTGGGGGCATTGCTATTACTGGTGGGCACTAATCAGGCATTGCTATTACTGGTGGGCACTAATGGGTCATTACAATTACTGGGGGGCACTAATGGGTCATTATTATTACTGGGGGACACTAATAAGGCATTACTATTACTAGGGGTGCATTAATGGGGCATTACTATTACTGGGGGGCACTAATGGGGCATTACTATTACTGGGGGGCACTAATGGTGCATTACTATTACTGGGGGGCACTCATGTTGCATTGCTATTTCTGGGGGCATTACTATTATTTGGGGGTACTCATGGTGCATTGCTATTAAAGTGGTCACTAATGGGGCATTACTATTTCTGGGGGGGCACTAATAAGACATTACTATCACTGGCGGCAATAATAGGACATTACAATTTCTGGAGAACACTAATGGAGCAGTAATAGCAATACACCATGAGTCTCCCCCAGTAATAGTAATGCATTACTTGGGGCATAACTATTACTGGGGGGCACTAATGGGGCAATACTATTACAAGGAGCACTAGTTGGGCATTACTGTTACTGGTGGGCACTAATGGTTTATTAATATTACTGAGAGGCACGAATGGGGCATTACAATTACTGGGGGGCACTAATGGGGTATTACTATGACTCCGGGGGCACTAATGGGGCATTACTATTACTGGGGGCACTAATGGGGCATTATTATTACTGGTGGCCACTATTGGTGCATTAAAATTACTGGGGGCATTATTATTACTGGGGGGCACAATTAGGGCATTACTATTACTAGGGGTGCACTAATGGGGCATTACTATTACTGGGGGGCACTAATGGGGCATTACTATTACTGGGGGCACTCATGGGGCATTGCTATTACTGGGGGCATTACTATTATTTGGGGGCACTAATGGGGCATTACTATTACTGGGGGTCACTAATGGGACGTTTCTATTACTGGGGGGCAATAATAGGGCATTACTATTACTTGGGGACACTAATGGGGCATTTCTATTACTGGGGGTCACTCAAATTGCATTGCTATTACTGAGGGCACTACTGGGGACATTACTATTACTAGGGGGCACTAATGTGGCATTGCAATTACTAGGGGGCACTAATGGTGCATTACTATTACTGTGGGGCACTAATGGGGCATTACTATTACTGGGGGGCATTAATGGGACGTTACTATTACTGGGGGACAATAATAGGGCAATACTATTACTTGGGGGCACTAATGGGGCATTTCTATTACTGGGGGGGTACTTAGGTTGCATTGCTATTACTGAGGGCAATTCTGGTGGCGTTGCTATTACTAGGGGGCACTAATGTGGCATTGCAATTACTAGGGGGCACTAATGGTGCATTACTATTACTGTGGGGCACTAATGGGGCATAAATATTACTGGGGGGCACTAATGGGGAATTACTGTTACTAGTGGGCACTAATGATTCATTAATATTACTAGGGGGCACGAATAGGGCATTACAATTACTGTGGGGCCCAAATGGGATATTACTATTACTCGGGGGCACTAATGGGGCATTACTATTACTAGGGGCAATAATGGGGCATTACTGTTACTGGGGGGCACTAATGGTGCATTAATATTACAGGGGGCACTAATGGGGCATTACTATTACTGGGGGCACTAATGGGGCATTACTATTACTAGGGGTGCACTAATGGTGCATTACTATTACTGGGGGGCACTAATAGGGCATTCCTGGAGGGGCAATGATGGTGCATTACTATTACTGGGGGGCACTAATAGGGCATTCCTGGAGGGGCAATGATGGTGCATTACTATTACTGGGGGACACTCATGTTGCATTGCTATTACTGGGGGGCATTACTATTATTGGGGTGCATTGCTATTACAGGGGTCACTAATGGAGCATTCCTATTACTGGGGGGGCACTAATGGGACATTACTATTTCTGGGGAGCACTAATGGAGCAGTAATAGCAATACACCATGAGTCTCCCCTAGTAATAGTAATGCATTACTCGGGGTATTACTATTACTTGGAGGCACTAATCGGACGTTACTATTACTGAGGGGCAATAATGGGACATTACTTTTACTGGGGGACACTAATGGGACGTTACTATTACTAACGGGCAATAATAGAGCATTACCATTACTTGGGGGCATTTCTATTACTGGGGGGCGATCATGTTTCATTGCTATTACTGAAGGCACTACTGAGGGCATTACTATTACTAGGGGGCACTAATGTGGCATTGAAATAACTAGGGGGAACTAATGGTGCATTACTATTTTTGTGGGGCACTAATTGGGCATTACTATTACTGGGGGGCACAATTAGGGCATTACTATTACTAGGGGTGCACTAATGGGGCATTACTATTACTGGGGGGCACTAATGGGGCATTACTATTACTGGGGGGCACTCATGGGGCATTGCTATTACTGGGGGCATTACTATTATTTGGGGGCACTAATGGGGCATTACTATTACTGGGGGACACTAATGGGACGTTACTATTACTGGGGGACACTAATGGGACGTTACTATTACTGGGGGGCAATAATAGGGCATTACTATTACTTGGGGGCACTAATGGGGCATTTCTATTACTGGGGGGGCACTCAGGTTGCATTTATATTACTGAGAGCAATTCTGGGGGCGTTGCTATTACTAGGGGGCACTAAAGTGGCATTGCAATTACTAGGGGGGACTAATGGTGCATTACTATTACTGTGGGGCACTAATGGGGCATTAATCTTACTGGGGGGCACTAATGGGGCATTACTGTTACTAGTGGGCACTAATGATTCATTAATATTACTGGGGGGCATGAATAGGGCATTACAATTACTGTGGGGCCCTAATGGGATATTACTATTACTCGGGGGCACTAAAGGGGCGTTAATATTACTAGGGGCAATAATGGGGCATTACTGTTACTGGGGGGCACTAATTGTGCATTAATATTACTGGGGGGCACTAATGGGGCATTACTATTACTGGGGGCAGTAATGGGGCATTACTATTACTAGGGGTGCACTAATGGTGCATTACTATTACTGGGGGGCACTAATAGGGCATTCCTGGAGGGGCAATGATGGTGCATTACTATTACTGGGGGACACTCATGTTGCATTGCTATTACTGGGGGGCATTACTATTATTGGGGTGCACTCATGGTGCATTGCTATTACCGGGGTCACTAATGGAGCATTACTATTACTGGGGGGGCACTAATGGGATGTTACTATTACTAGCGGGCAATAATAGGCCATTACAATTTCTGGGGAGCACTAATGGAGCAGTAATAGCAATACACCATGAGTCTTCCCTAGTAATAGTAATGCATTACTCGGGGTATTACTATTACTTGGAGGCACTAATCGGACGTTACTTTTACTGAGGGGCAATAATGGGGCATTACTTTTACTGGGGGGCACTAATGGGACGTTACTATTACTAAGGGGCAATAATAGAGCATTACTATTACTTGGGGGCACTAATGGGGCATTTCTATTACTGGGGGGCGATCATGTTTCATTGCTATTACTTAAGGCACTACTGGGCGCATTACTATTACTAGGGGGCACTAATGTGGCATTGAAATTACTAGGGGGAACTAATGGTGCATTACTATTTTTGTGGGGCACTAATTGGGCATTACTATTACTGGGGGGCAGTAATGGGGCATCACTGTTACTGTTGGGCACTAATGGTTCATTTATATTACTGGGGGGCACTAATTGGGCATTACTGTTACTGGTGAACTTTAATGGTGCTTTAATATAACTATGGGGCACTAATGGGGCATTAATATTACTGGGGGGCACTAATTGGGCATTACTGTTACTGGTGGGCACTAATGGTGCATTAATATTACTGTAGGCGCTAATTTGGCATTACTATTATTGAGGGGCACTAATGAGGCATTACTATTACTAGGGGGAATTAATGGGGCAATACTATTACTGGAGGGTCAATAATAGTGTATTACTATTACTGGGGGTTCTACTGGGGGCATTGCTATTACTGGTGGGCACTAATCAGGCATTGCTATTACTGGTGGGCACTAATGGGTCATTACAATTACTTGGGCACTAATGGGGCATTGATATTACTGGGGGGTAGTAATAGGGCATTTCTATTTCTTGGGGCATTACTATTACAGGGAGCAGTAGTTGGGCATTACTGTTACTGGTGTGCACTAATGGTTCATTAATAATACTGGGGGGCACGAATGGGGCATTACAATTACTGGGGGGCACTAAGGGTATTACTATTACTCGTGGGCACTAATGGGGCATTACTATTACTAGGGGCAATAATGGGGCATTACTGTTACTGCTGGGCACTAATGGTGCAATAATATTACTGGGGGGCACTAATGGGGCATTACTATTACTGGGGGCACTAATGGGGCATTACTATTACTAGGGGTGCACTAATGGTGCATTAATATTACTGGGGGGCACTAATGAGGCATTACTATTCCTGGAGGGGCAATGATGGTGCATTACTATTACTGGGGGACACTCATGTTGCATTGCTATTACAGGGGGCATTACTATTATTGGGGGGCACTCATGGTGCATTGCTATTCCAGGGGTCACTAATGGGGCATTACTTTTACTGGGGGAGGGCACTAATGGGACGTTACTATTACTGGTGGGCAATTTTAGTGCATTACAATTTCTGGGGAGCACTAATGGAGCGGTAATAGCAATACACCATGAGTCTCCCCCAGTAATTGTAATGCATTACTCTGGGCATTACTATTACTGGGGGGGGGGGCACTAATGGGACGTTACTATTACTAGGGGGGGCAATAATAAGGCATTACTATTACTTCGCGGAACTAATGGGGCATTTCTATTACTGAGGGGCACTCATGTTGCATTGCTATTACTGAGGGCACTATTGGGGGCATTACTATTACTAGGGGGCACTAATGTGGCATTGCAATTACTAGGGGGCACTAATGGTGCATTACTATTACTTTTGGGCACTAATGGGGCATTACTATTACTGAAGGGCACTAATGGGGCATCACTGTTACTGGTGGGCACTAATGGTGCATTAATATTACTGGGGGGGCACTAATGGGGCATTACTGTTACTAGTGGGCTTTAATGGTGCATTAATATTACTATGGGGCACTTATTATGGGACATTATAATTATTTGGAGTCACTAACGGTGCATTACTATTACTGGGAGCACCAATGGTGCATTACTATTACTGGGGGGCACTAATGAGTCATTATTATTACTGGAGGGCACTAATGGGAGCATTACTATTAATGGGGGTACTATTGGGACATTTCTATTACTGGGGGCACTCATGGTGCATTAGTATTACTGGGGGGCACTCATGGTGCATTTCGTTTACTGAAGGCACTACTGAGGGCATTACTATTACTGGGGGTCACTAATTTGGCATTACTATTACTGGGGGGCACTAATAGGGCAATACTATTACTAGAGGGGCAATAATAATGCATTACTATTACTGGGGGTGACTCATGGTGTATTGATATAACTGGAGGCACTACTGGAGACATTATTATTACAAGGAGCACTAATGAAGCATTACTTATGGGCACAAATGGTGCATTAATATTACTGGAGGGCACTAATGGGGCATTACTATTACTGCGGGGCACTAATGGGGCATTTCTATTACTAGGGGGCACTAATGGGGCATTACTGTTACTGGGGGGCACTAATAGGGCATTCCTGGAGGGGCAATGATGGTGCATTACTATTACTGGGGGACACTCATGTTGCATTGCTATTACTGGGGGCATTACTATTACTGGGGGGCACTTATGGTGCATTGCTATTACAGGGGTCACTAATAGGGCATTACTATTACTAGGGGTGGCACTAATGGGACGCTACTATTACTGGCGGGCAATAATAGGCCATTACAATTACTGGGGAGCACTAATGGGGCATTTTTATTACTGGGCGGCACTCATGGTGCATTGTTACTAAGGGCACTACTGGCGGCATTGCTATTACTGGGGGGCACTAATGGGGCATTACAGTTACTGGGGGGTACTAATGGGGCGTTACTATTACTGGTGGGCAAGAATAGGGCATTACTACTACTAGGGGGCAATAATAGGGCATTACTATTACTGGGGGGCACTAATGGGGCATTTCTATTACTGAGGGGCACTCATGGTGCATTGCTAGTAGTGAGGGCACTACTGTGGGCATTACTATTACTAGGGGTGCACTAATGGTGCATTGCTATTGCTGGGGGGCAATAATGGGGCATTACTAATCCGGGAGGGGCAATGATCGTGAATTTCTATTACTGGGGGACACTTATGGTGCATTGCTAATACTGGGGGCATTACTATTACTGGGGGGCACTAATTGGGCATATCTATTACTGGGGGGGCACTAATAGGGCACTACTATTACTGGGTGCACTAATGGGGTATTACTGTCACTCGGGGACACTAATGGGGCATTACAGTTACTGGGGGCACTAATGGGGCATTACTGTTACTGGGGGCACTAAAGGGCCATTACTATTACTGAGGGGCACTAATGGGGCATTTCTGTTACTGGTTGTCTTTAATGGTGCATTATTATTACTGGGGGCACTAATAAGGCATTACTATTAGTGGGGGGCACTCATGGTGCATTGCTATTACTGAGGGCACTACTGGGGGCATTACTATTACTGGGGGCACAAATTGGTTTTTGCAATTACTGGGGGGGCACTTATGGTGCATTGCTATTATAGGGTTCACTAATGGGGCATTACTATTACTAGGGGTGGCACTAATGGGACGCTACTATTACTGGCGGGCAATAACAGGCCATTACAATTACTGGGGAGCACTAATGGGGCATTTTTATTACTGGGCGGCACTCATGGTGCATTGTTACTAAGGGCACTACTGGTGGCATTGCTATTACTGGGGGGGCACTAATGGGGCATTACAGTTACTGGGGGGCACTAATGGGGCGTTACTATTACTGGTGGGCAAGAATAGGGCATTACTACTACTAGGGGGCAATAATAGGGCATTACTATTACTGGGGGGCACTAATGGGGCATTTCTATTACTGGGGGACACTCATGGTGCATTGCTAGTAGTGAGGGCACTACTGTAGGCATTACTGTTACTAGGGGTGCACTAATGGTGCATTGCTATTGCTGGGGGGCAATAATGGGGCATTACTAATCCGGGAGGGGCAATGATCGTGAATTTCTATTACTGGGGGGCACTTATGGTGCATTGCTAATACTGGGGGCATTACTATTACTGGGGGGCACTAATAGGGCATAACTATTACTGGGGGGCACTAATAGGCCACTACTATTAATGGGTGCACTAATGGGGTATTACTGTTACTCGGGGACACTAATGGGGCATTACAGTTACTGGGGGCACTAATGGGGCATTACTGTTACTGGGGGCACTAATGGGCCATTACTATTACTGAGGGGCACTAATGGGGCATTTCTGTTACTGGTTGTCTTTAATGGTGCATTAATATTACTGGGGGCACTAATGAGGCATTACTATTAGTGGGGGGCACTCATGGTGCATTACTATTACTGAGGGCACTACTGGGGGCATTACTATTACTGGGGGCACAAATTTGTCATTACAATTACTGGGGGGCACTTATGGTGCATTGCTATTACAGGGGTCACTAATGGGGCATTACTATTACTAGGGGGGCACTAATGGGACGCTACTATTACTGGCGGGCAATAATAGGCCATTACAATTACTGGAGAGCACTACTGGGGCATTTTTATTACTGGGCGGCACTCATGGTGCATTGTTACTAAGGGCACTACTGGCGGCATTGCTATTACTGGGGGACCCTAATGGGGCACTACAGTTACTGGGGGGCACTAATGGGACGTTACTATTACTGGTGGGCAAGAATAGGGCATTACTACTACTAGGGGGCAATAATAGGGCATTACTATTACTGTGGGGAACTAATGGGGCATTTCTATTACTGGGGGGCACTCATGGTGCATTGCTTGTAGTGAGGGCACTACTGTGGGCATTACTATTACTAGGGGTGCACTAATGGTGCATTTCTATTGCTGGGGGGCAATAATGGGGCATTACTAATCCGGGAGGGGCAATGATCGTGCATTTCTATTACTGGGGGGCACTAATAGGGCATAACTATTACTGGGGGGGGGCACTAATAGGGCACTACTATTACTGGGTGCACTAATGGGGTATTACTGTTACTCGGGGACACTAATGGGGCATTACAGTTACTGGGGGCACTAATGGGGCATTACTGTTACTGGGGGCACTAATGGGCCATTACTATTACTGAGGGGCACTAATGGGGCATTTCTGTTACTGGTTGTCTTTAATAGTGCATTATTATTACTGGGGGCACTAATGAGGCATTACTATTAGTGGGGGGCACTCATGGTGCATTGCTATTACTGAGGGCACTACTGGGGGCATTACTATTACTGGGGGCACAAATTGGTCATTACAATTACTGGGGGGGGCACTCATGGGACATTACTATTACTGTGGGGAACTAATAGGGCATTACTATTACTAGGCGGCACTAATGGGGCATTACTATTACTGGGGGAACTAATGGGGCATTACTATTACTGAGGGGAACTAATGGGTCATTTCTATTACTAGGGGGCACTAATTGGGAGCATTACTATTACTGGGAAATGCTACTGGGGGCATTAATATTACTAACATCTTTACTATTACTAAGGGGCACTAATGGGTGGCATTACTATTACTGTGGGGCACTAATGGGGCACTACTATTACTGGGTACACTAATGGGGCATTACTGTTCCTGGGGGGCACTAATGGGGCAGTACAGTTACTTGGGGAGCACTAATGGGGCAATACTATTACCTGGGGCATTACTATTACTGGCGGCACTAATAGGGCATTACTATTACTGGAGGGCACTAATAGGATGTTACTATTACTTGGGGCAATAATGGGGCATTACTATTACTGGGGGAACTAATGGGGCATTACTATTACTGAGGGGATCTAATGGGTCATTTCTATTACTAGGAGGCACTAATTGGGAGCATTAACATTACTGGGGGACACTACTGAGGGCATTAATATTACTAACATCTTTACTATTACTGAGGGGCACTAATGGGTAGCATTACTATAACTAGGGGGTAATAATGGGGGCATTACTATTACTGGGGGGCACTAATGGGGCACTACTATTACTGGGTGCACTAATGGGGCATTACTGTTACTAGGGGGCACTAATGGGACATTACAGTTACTGGGGGAGCACTAATGGGGCATTACAATTACCTGGGGCATTACTATTACTGGCGGCACTAATAGGGCATTACTGTTACTGGAGCTCACTAATAGGACGTTACTATTACTTGGGGCAATAATGGGGCATTACTATTACTGGGGGCACTAATGGGGCATTACTATTACTGGGGGCACTAATAGGGAATTACTATAACTAGGGGGCACTAATTGGGCATTACTATTACTGGGGGGTACACTTCTGGGGCATTTTTATTGCTGGGGACACTAATGGGGCATTACTATTACTGGAGGGCACTAATGGGACGTTACTATTACTTGGGGCAATAATGGGGCATTACTATTACTGGGGGGCACTAATGGGGCATTTCTTTTAATGGGGAACTCATAGTGCATTGCTATTACTGAGGGCACTACTGTGGCATTACTTTTACTGGGGGGCACTAATGGGGCATTACTATTACTGTGGGAACTAATGGGGCATTACTATTAGTGAAGGGAACTAATGGGTAATTTATATTACTAGGGTCACTAATTGGGAGCATTACTATTACTGGGGGACACTACTGGGGGCATTAATATTACTAATATCTTTACTAAAACTGAGGGGCACTAATGGGTAGCTGTCACGGAATGTGTACAGGTAACAAGGCAAAACAACATGCATAAATGACTCGCTGGATCCAACAGCTAAGGAACAAAAGGGAGACCCCTGTAGAAGACCTGGCACTTTCCCTGGCTGCTCAGCCTATGCATAGATCCGAATGGTGGAGGTATGCATATCCACGTACCTTGACTATATAGCCCCTGAGCACCCTACAATAGTGAGGGGACACGACCACCGGCTCCCTACACCAGACACGGAGGGAGTCAGGGTCACCTGGGATCCAGCAAACAGAAAATAACAGATAACAGTATAACACTTAACTTTGTAGAGGAGAGGAGAACCAGATGGGCATGCACACATACTCCAGGAAGAAATATAAGCCGCCCAGAAAAGCCTTCTGGGGAAGAATTTAAAGGGAAGCAATTAGTCCAACACATGACAGCTGAGAGAGACTAACGAGAGGAGGAGCTGAATACCACAACACAGAAACTCAAGGGGGAGGTTCTGAAAGGCCTCTGTCAGAGCTTCTCAGCTGTCTGGTTGTGACAGTACCCCTCCCTCTACGAGTGGCCTCCGGACACTCAGAACCCACCTTCTCAGGATGGGACCTATGGAAAGCCCTGATGAGACGAGAGGCTTTAATGTCCGTCACTGGGACCCACATCCTCTCCTCAGGACCATACCCCTCCCAGTGAACAAGGTACTGAAGAGAACCGCGGACAAGACGAGAATCCACAATCCCAGAGACCTGAAATTCAAGATTCCCATCAACCATAATCGGAGGAGGAGGCAAAGGCGAGGGTACAATGGGTTGAACATAAAGTTTCAATAAGGACTTATGAAAAACATTATGGATCTTCCAAGTCTGAGGAAGATCAAGACGGTATGCAACAGGATTGATGACAGACAGGATTTTGTAAGGCCCAATAAACCTAGGACCCAACTTCCAGGAGGGAACCTTCAATTTGATATTCTTGGTAGACAACCACACCAGATCACCAACATTCAGGTCCGGACCAAGCACACGTCTCTTATCAGCCACACGCTTATATCTCTCACTCATGCTCTTTAGATTATCTTGAATCTTTTGCCAAATAGATGACAAAGACGAGGAGAATCTGTCCTCATCAGGTAAACCAGAAGACCCCTCTCCCGAGAAAGTCCCAAACTGTGGATGAAACCCATATGCACCAAAAAATGGTGACTTATCAGAGGACTCCTGACGACGGTTATTTAAAGCAAACTCAGCAAGGGACAAAAAAGAACACCAATCCTCTTGATTCTCCGCCACAAAACAACGCAGATATGTCTCCAGATTCTGATTGACGCGCTCTGTCTGGCCATTCGACTGCGGGTGGAAAGCAGAAGAGAATGACAACCGAACCCCCAAGCGAGAACAGAAAGCCTTCCAGAATCTGGAAACAAACTGCGTGCCCCTATCAGAGACTATGTCTGAAGGAATACCGTGCAATTTGACAATGTGATCAACAAATGCCTGCGCCAGCGTCTTAGCATTGGGCAAACCAGGAAAAGGGATGAAATGCACCATTTTGCTAAAACGGTCCACCACCACCAGAATCACAGTCTTCCCCGAGGAACGAGGCAGGTCCGTTATGAAGTCCATGGACAGATGTGTCCAAGGACGGGAAGGAATGGGTAAGGGAAGGAGAGGACCTGATGGCCGTGAATGAGGGACTTTGGCACGAGCGCAAGTCTCGCAGGCTGCCACAAAACCCTCAACCGACTTACGAAGCGCAGGCCACCAGAATCTCCGAGCGATGAGATCCAGTGTGGCTCTTACCCCCGGGTGCCCAGCAAGGACCGTATCGTGGTGTTCTTTAAAAATCTTGTGTCTTAAAGCGAGAGGCACAAACAACCTCCCAGGAGGACAAAGATCAGGAGCCTCTGACTGGGCTGCCTGCACCTCTGCCTCCAATTCAGGAAAAAGAGCAGAGACCACCACACCTTCAGCCAAAATGGGACCCGGGTCTTCAAAATTCCCGCCTCCCGGAAAACAACGTGACAGGGCATCTGCCTTCACATTCTTAACTCCAGGGCGGAACGTGACAACAAAATTAAACCTAGAAAAGAACAACGACCATCTGGCCTGTCTCGGGTTCAGACGCTTGGCTGACTCCAAGTAGGCCAGATTTTTATGGTCAGTAAATACGGTAATAGGGTGTCTGGCTCCCTCTAGCCAATGGCGCCATTCCTCAAAAGCCAACTTGATGGCCAACAATTCCCTATCTCCCACATCGTAATTTCTCTCTGCGGAGGAGAGTTTTCTTGAGAAAAAGGCACACGGTCGCCAATTGGCAGGAGAGGAACCCTGAGACAAGACCGCCCCCACACCCACCTCAGAAGCATCAACCTCAACTATGAAGGGTAACGAAACATCAGGTTGCACCAAGATGGGAGCGGAAGCAAAACTCTCCTTGATATCAGAAAAAGCCTTACGCGCCTCTACTGACCAAGAAGAAAAATCTACCCCCTTTCTGGTCATATCAGTGAGTGGTTTAACAATAGAAGAATAATTCAAAATGAACTTCCTGTAATAATTGGCAAAGCCCAAAAAACGCATCAGCGCCTTTTGATTCTCAGGAAGCTCCCACTCAAGCACAGCGCAGACCTTCTCGGGGTCCATGCGAAAACCAGAAGCGGAGAGAAGAAACCCCAGAAATTGAATTTCTGGAACCGCAAACACACATTTTTCCAGTTTCGCATATAATTTATTCTCCCGCAGAATGAGCAAAACCTGACGTAAATGTTCCTTATGAGTTTTGAAATCGGGAGAAAAAAATCAAAATGTCATCCAAATACACCAATACAAATTTTCCCATCAAATGATAAAAAATGCTGTTCACGAAATGCTGAAAAACGGCTGGGGCATTCATCAAACCAAAAGGCATAACCAAATTCTCAAAATGGCCCTCAGGGGTATTGAAGGCCGTCTTCCATTCGTCCCCTTCTCTGACCCTGACCAGGTTGTATGCCCCTCTTAGATCTAATTTGGAAAAGACTTTAGCCCCAACAACCTGGTTAAATAGGTCCGGGATCAGAGGAAGCGGATAAGGGTCACGAATTGTGATATTGTTCAGCTCCCTGAAATCCAGACAAGGTCTTAAAGAACCATCTTTTTTCTTAACAAAGAAAAAACCAGCGGCAACAGGTGACTTCGAGGGTCGTATGTGTCCCTTTCTCAGACTCTCAGAGATATAAGCACGCATAGCGATCCTCTCAGGTTGGGAAAGATTGTATAAACGAGATTTAGGCAGCTTGGCGTCTGGGATGAGATTAATAGGGCAATCGTACTCCCTGTGTGGGGGCAAATCCTGAACTCCACTCTCAGAGAAGACATCCGAAAATTCTGAGAGAAAAGATGGTACAGTCTTAGTAGCAACCTCAGAAACAGATGTCATGAGGCAATTCTCTCTGCAAAAGTCACTCCAACCATTTATTTGCTTCGCTTGCCAATCAATGGTGGGGTTATGCTTAGTGAGCCAGGGCAGCCCCAACACCAGAGGGGTGGGCAAACCGCTAAGGACGTAACATGACACATCCTCAACATGAGCATCACTCACAATTAAACGGATATTGTGAACTATGCCCTTTAATGATTTCTGAGAAAGTGGAGCGGAATCGATAGCAAAAACCGGAATATCCTTTCTCAAAGCGCACACCTGGAAACCATGAGTTATCGCAAAATGATTATCAATGAGATTGACCGCTGCTCCACTATCCACAAAAATCTCACAAAAAATGTTCTTGCTCTCTAGCGCCACCCTAGCCGGCAGGACAAAACGGGAACTACAAGCAAACGGAAAACCTTCAATTTCCGCCTCAACCCTGCCAATAGTAACAGACGGAACATTTTTCAAAGATTTTTTCCTCTTTGTTTCTTTATTATACCCAGAGAACTGCCTGAATCTCCTAGAGGGACAAATATTTGCCAAATGATTAATACCTCCACAACAAAAACAAACCGTCCCATGCGAGCTGAATCTTCTATTGTCAGAAGCAATCAACCCCAGCTGCATGGGCTCCTGCTCAGAAGGGGCTGACAGCGACTGAGACCCCTGCGCAGAGAATGGGACCGCTGCACAGTCCTGGGACCGAGTATGACAGGAAGGAGAGATCTCTCCTCTCTCTCTAAGACGCCTGTCAATACGAACGGCCTGAGACATAGCAGAGTCCAAAGAAATAGGCCTTTCATGAAAGGCAAATGCATCTTTCAATCCCTCTGAAAGACCATGGCAAAATTGACTTCGGAGTGCAGCATCATTCCAACCAGTATCAGCTGCCCATCTCCGAAATTCTGAGCAGTATATTTCTGCGGATTGTTTACCCTGGCATAAGAGACGTAGTCTAGACTCCGCCAGAGCAATACGATCCGGATCATCATATATCTGACCCAGGGCTAAAAAGAATTCATCCACTGAACGGAGAGGCCGTGCCCCCTCCGGCAGCGAAAAGGCCCAGGACTGAGCGTTACCCCTGAGCAGCGATATAATGATCCCCACCCTCCGTTCCTCATCTCCAGAGGAAAGGGGAAGAAGGCGAAAATGGAGTTTGCAAGCCTCTCTAAAACGCACAAAATTCTCACTACCCCCGGAGAACGTATCCGGGAGCGAGATCTTAGGCTCAGAACAAGCTCCATGAACGCAAGCTGAGAAAAAGTCTTACGGAGGTCAGCTACCTCCAATGAAAGACCCTGGAAGCGTTCAGCCAAAAGTGAAACCGGATCCATGCTTAAGACGGTTTTGGCGGCTTATAATGTCACGGAATGTGTACAGGTAACAAGGCAAAACAACATGCATAAATGACTCGCTGGATCCAAAAGCTAAGGAACAAAAGGGAGACCCCTGTAGAAGACCTGGCACTTTCCCTGGCTGCTCAGCCTATGCATAGATCCGAATGGTGGAGGTATGCATATCCACGTACCTTGACTATATAGCCCCTGAGCACCCTACAATAGTGAGGGGACACGACCACCGGCTCCCTACACCAGACACGGAGGGAGTCAGGGTCACCTGGGATCCAGCAAACAGAAAATAACAGATAACAGTATAACACTTAACTTTGTAGAGGAGAGGAGAACCAGATGGGCATGCACACATACTCCAGGAAGAAATATAAGCCGCCCAGAAAAGCCTTCTGGGGAAGAATTTAAAGGGAAGCAATTAGTCCAACACATGACAGCTGAGAGAGACTAACGAGAGGAGGAGCTGAATACCACAACACAGAAACTCAAAGGGGAGGTTCTGAAAGGCCTCTGTCAGAGCTTCTCAGCTGTCTGGTTGTGACAGTAGCATTACTATTACTGGGGGTAATAATGGGGGCATTACTATTACTGTGGGGCACTAATGGGGCATTACTATTACTGGGTGCACTAATGGGGCATTACTGTTACTGAAGGGCACTAATGGGGCATTACAGTTACTGGGGAAGCACTAATGGGGCATTACAATTACCTGGGGCATTACTATTACTAGCGGCTTTAATAGGGCATTACTGTTAATGGTGAGCACTAAAGGGCATTACTATTTCTGGAGGCACTAATTAGAAATTACTGTTACCGGGGGGCACTAATGGGGAATTACTTTTATTGGGGGAACTAATGGGGCATTACTGTTACTGGGGGGCATTAATGGGGCATTATTATTACTTGGAGGGCACTTATGGGGCATTACTATTACTGAGGGGCACCAATGAGGCATTTCTGTTACTGGTTGTCTTTAATGGTGCATTAATATTACTGGTGGGCACTAATGGGGCAATACTATTACTGGGGGGCACTCATGGTGCATTGCTATTACTGAGGGCACTACTGGGGGCATTACTATTACTGCGGGGCACTAATTGGGCATTACAATTACTGTTGGGGCACTCATGGGACATTACTATTACTGTGGGGAACTAATGGGGCATTACTGTTACTGGTGGGCTTTATGGTGCATTAATATTACTGGGGGCACTAATGGGGTATTTCTATTTCTGTGGGGCACTAATTGGGTATAACTTTTACTAGGGGGCACTATTGGTGCATTACTATTACTAGGGGCACTAATGGGGCATTACTATTAATGGAGGGGCAATCATAATGCATTACTATTGTTGGGGGGCACTCATGGTGTATTGATATTACTGGAGGCACTACTGAAGGCCTTACTATTACTGGGGGAGGCACTAATGGGGCATTGCTATTACTGGTGGGCGCCTATAGGGCATTACTGTTACTGGTGGGCACTAATGGGGCATTACTATTGGGGCACTAATGGAGCATTACAAATTCTTTGGCACTAATGGGGTATTACTATTACTTGGGGCACTAATAGGGCATTACTATTACAGGGAGCACTAATGGGGCATTACTGTTTTAACTGCTGGGCACAAATGGTGCATTAATATTACTAGGGGGCACTAATGGGGAATTACTATTACTGGGGGGCACTAATGGAGCATTACTATTACTAGGGGGCACTAATGGGGCATTACTATTACTGGGGAGCATTAATGGGGCATTACTATTACTAGGGGGCACTTATGGTGCATTATTATTACTGGGGGGAACTAATGGTGCATTACTATTCCTGGAGGTGCAATAATGGTGCATTACTATTACTGGGGAGCACTCATGTTGCATTTCTATTGCTGGGGGCATTACTATTACTGGGGGGCACTCGTGGTGCATTGCTATTACAGGGATCACTAATGGGACATTACTATTACTGGGGGGCACTAATGGGACGTTACTATTGCTGGGGGATAATAATAAGGCATTACAATTACTCGGGGACACTATTGAGGCATTTCTATTACTGGAGGGCACTCATGGTGCATTGTTATTACTGAGGGCACTACTGACGGCATTGCTATTACTGGGGGGCACTAATGGGGCATTACCATTACTGGGGGGCACTAATGGGGCGTTACTATTACTGGGGGGCAAGAATAGCGCATTACTATTACTGGGGGACAATAATACTGGGGGCACTAATTGGGGCATTTCTATTACTGGGGGGCACTTATGATGCATTGCTATTACTGAGGGCACTACTGTGGGCATTACTATTACTGGGGAGCATTAATGAGGCATTACTGTTACTGTTAGGCACTAATGGTGCATTAATATTACTGGGGGCACTAATGGGGCATTACTGTTACTGGGGAGCATTAATGAGGCATTACTGTTACTGTTAGGCACTAATGGTGCATTAATATTACTGGGGGCACTAATGGGGCATTACTGTTACTGGTGGGCACTAATGGTGCATTAATATTACTGGGAGCACTATGGGGCATTGCTATCATTGGGGGGCACTAATGGGGCATTTATATTACTAGGGGGCACTAATAGTGCATTACTATTACTGGGGGGCACTAATTGGGCATTACTATTACTGGAGGGTCAATAATAGTGCATTACAATTTTTTTAAAATTTATTCAATTTTATTTTGTATAGATGATATGCAGAGTTACATACATATTACACAAATGCCATAAATACAGACATATTTCATAGACTTTTCTTTCATGCATGCTAGACTAAAACAGAAAGCTATCTACCCATTCCTCCCCTCCCACCCCCCACCCTCATTGTGGGCACATCCACAGCGGGCAGTCCCCTATGACCACGTCGCCCAAGTTCTGTCCCATCTAATTTTTTGAGACTTATTACAGATAGCGAGTTTTTCATATTTCTTCACTTTATCAGCAAGTTGATGCCATGCAGATACTGACAAGGGGCGGTTATATCTATCTCGTGATTATATAAAGAGCATCTCCGGAGCTCAGAGAGAACATTAATCCAAAATTCCTGTATCAGAGGACAGGCCCGATGTATAAAATCCGCGCATTGGGCCTGACACCTTTGGCATCTATCTGAGGCATCCTTATAAAACCGAGAAGTAGGCGTCTAGTATAAGCGGTGTAAAATCCTAAATTGAATTAACCTGTGGTTCCCAGATATCGATATTTTACTGATATTCCTATAAATTCATTCCCATTTTAGTATTTTGTCATTTCCGATATCTTGACCCCATTTCACTTCACTTCTAAACGTCTTCATTTTGCCCATTTCCAGTCTCCATTTACTATAAAGTAGTGAGATGGACGTGTTATTCTGAGTGAAAACACCAATCTAACCATAAACACCTCTTTATTTTTCGTGCGCATAAACGCGTGTTTCACCTGAAAGTATTTAAACTTATCTAGTGCTTTAATCTCTCTGTGCCTAAGTATATCTGATAAAGTCCTCATATCACCATTGTCTATCATTTGTTCAACCCTAATTATTCCCTTTCTTTCCCAAAATTCAGTGTCCTCCATCTTATTAAGTTCATTAAAGTGTACATTATTCCATATGGAACATTACTGTTACCTGGGTTCTTACTATTACTGGGGGCATTACTATTACTATGGGCACTAATGGGGCATTACTGTTACTGGGGGGGCACTAATGGGGCATTAGTATTACTTGGGGGGCACTAATGGGGAGCATTACTATTGCTAGGGGACACAACTGTGGGCCTTACTATTTCTGTCAGGATTACTATTACTGAGAGGCACTGATGGGGCATTTATATTATTGGGGAGCACTAATGGGGTGCATTACTACTACTGGGGGCACTAATGGGACATTGCTATTACGGGGGGGCAGTAATGGGGCATTATTATTACTGGGGAACACTAATGGTTCATTTCTATTACTGGGGGGCACTAATGGGGCATTACTGTTACTGGTGGTCACTAATGGAACATTAATATTACTGGGGGGCACTAATGGGGCATTACTATTACTAGGGGGCACTAATGGTGAATTACTATTACTGAGGGGATCTAATGGGTCATTTCTATTTCTAGGAGGCACTAATTGGGAGCATTAATATTACTGGGGGACACTACTGGGGGCATTAATATTACTAATATCTTTACTATTACCGAGGGGCACTAATGGGTAGCATTACTATTACTGGAGGTAATAATGGGGGCATTACTATTACTGTGGGGCACTAATGGGGCACTACTATTACTGGGTGCACTAATGGAGCATTACTGTTACTGAAGGGCACTAATGGGGCATTACAATTACCTGGGGCATTACTATTACTGGCGGCACTAATAGGGCATTACTGTTAATGGTGGGCACTAAAGGGCATTACTATTTCTGGAGGCACTAATTAGGAATTTCTGTTACTGGGGGGCACTAATGGGGTATTACTTTTACTGGGGGAACTAATGGGGCATTACTGTTACTGGGGGGGCATTAATGGGGCATTATTATTACTTGGAGGGTACTTATGGGGCATTACTATTACTGAGGGGCACTAATGGGGCATTTCTGTTACTGGTTGTCTTTAATGGTGCATTAATATTACTGGTGGGCACTAAAGGGGCAATACTATTACTGGGGGGCACTCATGGTGCATTGCTATTACTGAGGGCACTACTGGGGGCATTACTATTACTGGGGGGCACTAATTGGGTATTACAATTACTGTTGGGGCACTCATGGGACATTACTATTACTGTGGGGAACTAATGGGGCATTACTGTTACTGGTGGGCTCTAATAGTGCATTAATATTACTAGGGGGCACTAATGGGGTATTTCTATTTCTGTGGGGCACTAATTGGGTATAACTTTTACTAGGGGGCACTATTGGTGCTTTACTATTACTAGGGGCACTAATGGGGCATTACTATTACTGGAGGGGCAATAATAATGCATTACTATTATTGGGGGGCACTCATGGTGTATTGATATTACTGGAGGCACTACTGAATGCATTACTATTACTGGGGGGCACTAATGGGGCATTGCTATTACTGATGGGCGCCTATAGGGCATTACTGTTACTGGTAGGCACTAATGGGGCATTGCTTTTGGGGCACTAATGGGGCATTACAAATTCTTTGGCACTAATGGGGTATTACTATTACTTGGGGCACTAATAGGGCATTACTATTACAGGGAGCACTAATGGGGCATTACTGTTTTAACTGCTGGGCACAGATGGTGCATTAATATTACTAGGGGGCACTAATGGGGCATTACTATTACTGAGGGGCTCTAATGGGGCATTACTATTACTAGGGGGCACTAATGGGGCATTACTATTACTGGAGGGCACTAATGGGGCTTTACTATTACAGGGGAGCATTAATGGGGCATAACTATTACTAGGGGGCACTAATGGTGCATTATTATTACTGGGGGGAACTAATGGGGCAATATTATTCCTGGAGGTGCAATAATGGTGCATTACTATTACTGGGGGGCACTCATGTTGCCTTTCTATTGCTGGGGGCATTACTATTGCTGGGGGGCACTCATGGTGAATTGCTATTACAGGAATCACTAATGGGGCATTACTATTACTGGGGGGGGGCACTAATGGGACATTACTATTACTGGGGGATAATATTAGGGCATTACAATTACTAGGGGACATTATTTGGGCATTTCTATTACTGGGGGGCACTCATGGTGCATTGTTATTACTGAGGGCACTACTGGCAGCATTGCTATTACTGGGGGGCACTAATGGGGCATTACCATTACTGGGGGGAACTAATGGGGCGTTACTATTACTGGGGGGCAAGAATAGCGCATTACTATTACTGGGGGACAATAATACTGGGGGGCACTAATTGGGGCATTTCTATTACTGGGGGGCACTTATGGTGCATTGCTATTACTGAGGGCACTACTGTGGGCATTACTATTAATGGGGGGCACTAATGGGGCATTACTATTACTGGGGAGCATTAATGAGGCATTACTGTTACTGTTAGGCACTAATGGTGCATTAATATTACTGGGGGCACTAATGGGGCATTACTGTTACTGGTGGGCACTAATGGTGCATTAATATTACTGGGAGCACTAATGGGGCATTGCTATGATTGGGGGGCACTAATGGGGCATTTATATTACTAGGGGGCACTAATAGTGCATTACTATTACTGGGGGGCACTAATAGTGCATTACTATTACTGGGGGGCACTAATTGGGCATTACTATTACTGGAGGGTCAATAATAGTGCATTACAATTTTTTTTTTAATTAATTCAATTTTATTTTGTATAGATGATATGCAGAGTTACATACATATTACACAAATGCCATAAATACAGACATATTTCATAGACTTTTCTTTCATGCATGCTAGACTAAAACAGAAAGCTATCTACCCATTCCTCCCCTCCCACCCCCCACCCTCATTGTGGGCACATCCACAGCGGGCAGTCCCCTATGACCACGTCGACCAAGTTCTGTCCCATCTAATTTTTTGAGACTTATTACAGATAGCGAGTTTTTCATATTTCTTCTCTTTATCAGCAAGTTGATGCCATGCAGATACTGACAAGGGGCGGTTATATCTATCTCGTGATTATATAAAGAGCATCTCCGGAGCTCAGAGAGAACATTAATCCAAAATTCCTGTATCAGAGGACAGGCCCGATGTATAAAATCCGCGCATTGGGCCTGACACCTTTGGCATCTATCTGAGGCATCCTTATAAAACCGAGAAGTAGGCGTCTAGTATAAGCGGTGTAAAATCCTAAATTGAATTAACCTGTGGTTCCCAGATATCGATATTTTACTGATATTCCTATAAATTCATTCCCATTTTAGTATTTTGTCATTTCCGATATCTTGACCCCATTTCACTTCACTTCTAAACGTCTTCATTTTGCCCATTTCCAGTCTCCATTTACTATAAAGTAGTGAGATGGACGTGTTATTCTGAGTGAAAACACCAATCTAACCATAAACACCTCTTTATTTTTCGTGCGCATAAACGCGTGTTTCACCTGAAAGTATTTAAACTTATCTAGTGCTTTAATCTCTCTGTGCCTAAGTATATCTGATAAAGTCCTCATATCACCATTGTCTATCATTTGTTCAACCCTAATTATTCCCTTTCTTTCCCAAAATTCAGTGTCCTCCATCTTATTAAGTTCATTAAAGTGTACATTATTCCATATGGAACATTACTGTTACCTGGGTTCTTACTATTACTGGGGGCATTACTATTACTATGGGCACTAATGGGGCATTACTGTTACTGGGGGGGCACTAATGGGGCATTAGTATTACTTGGGGGGCACTAATGGGGAGCATTACTATTGCTAGGGGACACAACTGTGGGCCTTACTATTTCTGTCAGGATTACTATTACTGAGAGGCACTGATGGGGCATTTATATTATTGGGGAGCACTAATGGGGTGCATTACTACTACTGGGGGGCACTAATGGGACATTGCTATTACGGGGGGGCAGTAATGGGGCATTATTATTACTGGGGAACACTAATGGTTCATTTCTATTACTGGGGGGCACTAATGGGGCATTACTGTTACTGGTGGTCACTAATGGAACATTAATATTACTGGGGGGCACTAATGGGGCATTACTATTACTAGGGGGCACTAATGGTGAATTACTATTACTGGGGGGCACTAATGGGGCATTAATATTCCTGGAGGGGCACTAATGGGGCATTACTATTACTGGTGGGGGCACTAATTGGACATTATAATTACTTGGAGTCACTAACGGTGCATTACTATTACTGGGAGCACTAATGGTGCATTACTATTACTGGGTGGCTCACTAATGGGGCATTATTATTACTGGAGGGCACTAATGAGGACATTACTATTACTGGGGGCACTAATGGGCATTACTATAACTGGTGGCACTAATGGGGCATTACTATTACTGGGGGGTGCACTAATTGGGCATTACTATTACTAAGGGGGAAAAATGAGGCATTGCTATTATTGAGGACACTACTTGGGGCATTACTTTTACTGGGAGGCACTAATGGGGCATTACTATTACTCGGGGGACTAATTGGGCATTACTATTACTGAGGGGAACTAATGGTTCATTTCTATTACTAGTCTGCACTAATTGGGAGCATTACTATTACTGGGGGACACTACTGGGGGCATTATTATTACTAACATCTTTACTATTACTGTTGGGCAATAATTTGTCATTTCTATTACTTGGGGGCACTAATGGGTAGCATAACTATTACTGGGGAGTACTAATGGGGCATTACTATTACTGTGGGGCACTACTATTACTGGTTGCACTAATGGGGCATTACTATTACAAGTGGCACTAATGGGGCATTACAGTTACTGAGTGAGCACTAATGGGGCATTACTTTTACTGGGGGCACTAATGGGGCATTACTATTACAAGGGGCACTAATGGGGCTTTACAGTTACTGGGGGAGCACTAATGGGGCATTACTATTACCTGGGGCCTTACTATTACTGGGGGCATTACTGTTACTGGGGGGCACTAATGGGGCATTACTGTTACTGGGAGGCACTAATGGGGCATTACTTTTACTTGGGGGGCACTAATGGGGAGCATTACTATTGCTAGGGGACACAACTGTGGGCCTTACTACAAACCGGATTCCCAAAAAGTTGGGACACTAAACAAATTGTGAATAAAAACTGAATGCAATGATGTGGAGATGGCAAATGTCAATATTTTATGTGTAATAGAACGTAGATGACGGATCAAACGTTTAATCCGAGTAAATGTATCATTTTAAAGGAAAAATACGTTGATTCAAATTTTCACGGTGTCAACAAATCCCCAAAAAGTTGGGACAAGTAGCAATAAGAGGCTGGAAAAAGTAAATTTGAGCATAACGAAGAGCTGGAAGACCAATTAACACTAATTAGGTCAATTGGCAACATGATTGGGTATAAAGAGCTTCTCAGAGCGGCCGTGTCTCTCAGAAGCCAAGATGGGTAGAGGATCACCAATTCCCACAATGTTGGCAGAAAGATAGTGGAGCAATATCAGAAAGGTGTTACCCAGCGAAACATTGCAAAGACTTTGCATCTATCATCATCAACTGTGCATAACATCATCCGAAGATTCAGAGAATCTGGAACAATCTCTGTGCGTAAGGGTCAAGGCCGTAAAACCATACTGGATGCCCGTGATCTCCGGGCCCTTAAACGACACTGCACCACAAACAGGAATGCTACTGTAAAGGAAATCACAGAATGGGCTCAGGAATACTTCCAGAAACCATTGTCAGTGAGCACAATCCACCGCGCCATCCGCCGTTGCCAGCTGAAACTCTACAGCGCAAAGAAGAAGCCATTTCTAAGCAAGGTCCACAAGCTCAGGCGTTTTCACTGGGCCAGGGATCATTTAAAATGGAGTGTGGCAAAATGGAAGACTGTTCTGTGGTCAGACGAGTCACGATTCGAAGTTCTTTTTGGAAATCTGGGACGCCATGTCATCCGGACCAAAGAGGACAAGGGCAACCCAAGTTGTTATCAACGCTCAGTTTGGTGGCCACCCGACGGCTTAGGGAGGGTGGGCAGGGACTGGTGGCCCTCCCCCCCCCTGTTTCCTACCCCTTTAATATATACTTCCTCTGATGCCCGTTCCGGTGGGCATGCAGGGGTTAATATAGGGTTCCGGTTAGGAGAGTGGGCGGTCAGCCGGGAGGGCATATATGCCACTGTCCCGCCTTCACTCTTCCTCTTTGAGCGGAAGCGCTTTGTGGTCTGCAGCGCTCTGTCCGCATGGAGATGGCCGCCTCAGATGCCCCTCTGCTGGAGGCTTTGAGGGCGAGATTAGCTGAGGGAGGTGAGGTATGGCTGCGCTCATTTCTGAGCAGCCTCGGTTCCCCTCATTCTTCCTCCTCCCCTGGCTTGGCGTGCGCCCCTGCGAAGGTAATGCCCGTCGATCCCGATACTGCGGTGGGGGGCCGGCGGTCTGCTCGGCACATCCGCCCCCCCGCTAGGTTCGGGTACAGTCCCCCCCCCTTCATTTCCACTTACCCTGACTGCTCCGGCTGGCGCTGGTGCTGCTCATGCTGGCCGGCAGGTCCCCTGTGCTGCCGAGTCAGCGGTGGCTCCGCCCCTTCCGGTTCCCTCTCCTCACATGTCCCGTCCTGCTGCCGCTTGTCTAACTGCGGCTTGGAGCGGTGGTATAGTTATGGGTGCTCAGGCCAGCAGCTCCTCCTCTCGGAGTCTCCCTCTCACCCCCCCAGCTTCTCAGTCCTTGCCCCCTCATGCTCCCCAGGGACAGCAGCAATTAGATGGGGCTCTGCCACCAGCTGCAGTTGTGGAAGTGGCCGCCCCTCTGTCTCATAATGACAATGGGGTGCGGGTGGAACCCCTTTCTGCCCCTGCGGTTCATGCTTACCCGCTGCCGCCTCCCCTTTCCCTTCCCCAGGGGTCACGCCAGCGCAGGGTTCGGTCCAGCTCGTCGTCCTCCTCCCCGGAGAGCAGAAGACGCGTTCGGCGAGGTTCCCGCAGGCGTCACTCCCGCCGCAGGTCTGATGGCTCGGCGCGGAGCAGGCGCTCCAGATCCTCCAGATGGCGTTCGCCGTCCTCCTCTGAAGGGTCGATGGCTGCGTCGGGGGAGTCTGGTCGAGCAGTTCGTTCGCGTCGCGCTGGGCGGTCGCATCCTCGGTCATCCAGGGTCCGTGGCCTGGCTCCTACGGCGTCTGTGCAGCCTGAGGTTCCGATGCCTGCTGCTCCGGTGATTCCTGTCTCTTCTGCCGGTGAGTGCCATTCTGTGGGTATATTGGGGGCGGGGGCGGGGGAAACGAACACGGCTGAGTTATTAAAGATGTTGTTGGATCGGTTGCAGCCGCCTGCCCAGGTTCAGGGACCCCTTCCTCCTAGCGTTAAACAGGCGCCTGTGCTTGCGGGAGTTCACAAGGATTCATGTTATTGCGGGGTTAGCCTCCTTGGTTCCCACCTGGAGGAAGCGGTTAGGGAAAAGGTGTGGGCTAACCAGTATGTGGATGTTTGGTCCCTCATATCGGTTGACCAACACACGGTGGATAAGGAAAGGCGTTTTTCGGATAGACCTTCTGAGCGTAGACCCCGGGTGGCCAGGACCATGAACAATTGGTTGCAGGCCTTTTCCGTTTTGGGTTGTGTTATGGGGCAACGTCATCCTGAGCGATGTTCCGAGCTGTTCGTTTATCAGGATATTATTTATAGTGCTTATAAATCGCACGGGAGGAGTTTCGTCGTCGGTTGGCGTTACACCCGGAGATGGGGTGGGGGGTTAAGGCGACGGATGTGTGGTTGAGGTTAATGGTTGCGCAGAGGCCCCCTCCCTTTCCAGCGGCGGCCGCTGGTTCAGGGGGATCACCTTCCCATGGACCGGTGGCCGTCCGTCGCCCCGGGTCCTGCTGGTTATTTAACGAAGGAAGCTGCAGGTTCGCCGGGTTGTGTAGATTCAAGCATGAGTGCTCCGCCTGCGGAGGCCCTCATCCCGCTAGTAAGTGTACCCGCCCCACAGTTAGGCCAGCCAAACAGTTTGAGCAAGGGGGTTTTAAGGACCCCGGTGAGCGTGGCAGAGATGGGCCCCTGGTTAGACAGGTACCCCAATAAACAGGCTGCGGCTCAACTCCGTTTTGGTTTTTCCTTCGGGTTTTTTATCCCTTTTGTTCTTAATCGTTCTCCGGTTTTTTCGGATAACTTGAAGTCGGCTCGGGAGCTACCAGATGTTCTTAGGGACAAGGTCTTTAAGGAGGTTTCATTGGGTAGGATTGAGGGTCCTTTTGATGTGTTACCTGTCATGGAACCATGAACCAGACGTACAACAAGAGATAAGTGGAAAATAAGAAGGTTTTATTGAAGAGCAAGCCGTAAGCAAAGTCCGAACGGATGGCTAAACCGAAGCAGGGTCTTGCGGAGACAGAGGTCAGGAACCAGAAGGGTAGTCAGACGAAGCCAGGAACAGGAACCAACGGGGTAGTCAGACGAAGCCGGAATCAGGAACCAACGGGGTAGTCAGACGAAGCCGGAATCAGGAACCAACGGGGTAGTCAGACGAGGCCAGGATCAGGAACCAGAAGCAGCAGCAGTCTTGGAAGCATGTGAACACAGGAGGACCAAGCAAGGAACTGAAGCCACAGACCTCCTATATATATGAGCTGGGCATCCAGCTCCTCCCAGTGGGAAGGAGGAGCCGCAGGGTGGGAGGCTACAAGAAAACCCAGAAACCAAGATGGCCACCAGCACATGTCAAACGAAGGGAACAGCAAGGAGGTAAGACCATGACAGTACCTCCCCCTCAAGGGCCCCTCCTCCGCGGAGTAAGGAACGGTTTCTGAGGGAAGCGTGCGTGGAAGGCTCGGAGCAAGACAGGAGCATGGACATCTGCGGAGGGAACCCAGGAACGCTCCTCTGGACCATAACCACGCCAATGGACCAAAAACTGCACCCGACCGCGGACCAGGCGTGAGTCCAGGATATTGCTCACCTCATACTCCTCACGATTGCCCACTTGGACCGGACGAGGCCGAGGAATCGAGGAAGTGAAACGATTACACACCAGTGGCTTCAACAGGGAGACATGAAACACGTTGGAGATCCGCATGCCAGGAGGAAGCGCAAGGGCATAGGCTACCGGGTTTACCCTGCGAAGCACTCGGAAGGGACCAACAAAGCGAGGCGCCAGCTTGGGAGTGGGCACTCGAAGGTTGAGGTTGCGGGTGGACAACCATACGCGGTCTCCGACCTGGTAGGAAGGAGCGGGCGCTCGTCTGCGATCAGCCTGGAGTTTCTGGCGCTGCGCAGAGACCTCAAGGGACCTCTGGATCTGTACCCAAGAAGCACGTAGGACGGAAAGGTGATCCTCCACAGCCGGAATATCCTGGGGAGAGAATACCTCCGGTAACACGGCAGGTTGGAACCCATAATTGGCCATGAAGGGAGACGTCCCAGAGGAAGAGTTCACCGCCGTGTTCCTGGCAAACTCAGCCCAAGGCAGGAGGTCAACCCAATTGTCTTGGTGATCGGAGACATAGCAACGAAGGAATTGCTCCAAGGCCTGATTGGATCGTTCTGCGGCCCCATTGGACTGAGGGTGGTAGGCCGAGGAGAAAGAGAGATGAATCCCCAACTGGGAGCAAAAGGCGCGCCAGAACCTGGACACAAACTGACTCCCCCGATCCGACACAATCTCCTTGGGCAAACCGTGCAACCGGAAGACCTCCCTGGCAAAAATCGAGGCCAACTCTTGTGCAGAGGGTAACTTCTTGAGAGGAACACAGTGGCACATTTTGGAAAACCGATCCACAATCATGAGACTGACCGTATGGCCTCGGGATGCAGGGAGGTCCACAATGAAATCCATCCCCAGGTGTGACCATGGACGCTCCCCGGTGGCTATGGGTTGCAAAAGGCCCAACGGAAGGTGCCGAGGGGACTTACTCTGGGCACAAACGGAGCATGCCGCTACATATGCGGCGATGTCGGAACGTAGAGAAGGCCACCAGAACAGACGTGAGACCGCCCAGGACAGCTGATTCTTTCCAGGGTGCCCCGCGGCCTTGGAGTTATGGTAGGTTCGCAACAACCGAGTGCGCAACTCCTCAGGCACAAAACATCTGCCGTTGGGTCTCCCAGAGGGAGCACCAGATTGAGCCGCCAAAATCTGCTCACCCAGAGGAGAAGTCAGGCTGGTGCGAATAGCGGCCAGGATCTGATTCGGGGGTATGACCGTAGTCGGAATCAACTCCTCCCCGGACAGCTCGGAGTACTGCCGTGATAAGGCATCCGCTCTGATGTTCTTGGAGCCGGGTAGGTAGGAGACCACGTAATTAAAACGTGACAAGAACAGAGCCCATCTGGCCTGACGTGGTGTCAATCTCTTGGCCTCAGAGAGGTAGGTCAGATTCTTGTGGTCCGTCAGGATGAGAACCGGAACCCTCGAGCAAGTGCCTCCATTCTTTAAGGGCCTGCACGATGGCCAATAACTCCCTGTCACCAATCTGATAGTTGCACTCCGCGGAAGACAGTTTCCGGGAGTAAAACCCACAAGGAAGCAGAGGACCCTCTGGTGTTCTACGCTGAGACAGGAGGGCGCCTACTCCCGTCTCAGACGCGTCCACCTCGAGGACAAAAGGCAACCCAGGGTTGGGATGCGACAGAATCGGAGCCGACACAAAGGCGGACTTTAGAGCCTCAAAAGCTCGGATGGCCTCGAGCGGCCAGACCTGAGGATTACTGCCCTTCCTGGTCAGATCCGTGAGAGGCTTGGCTAGCATGGAAAAGTCCCTGATGAACTTCCGATAATAATTGGCGAAGCCCAAAAAGCGCTGCAGGGCACGAAGCCCACTGGGCTGGGGCCACTGTAAGACAGCCGAAACCTTCTCAGGATCCATGGAGAACCCCTCAGCAGAAATGATGTAACCTAAGAAGGTTACCTGGGATCGGTGAAATTCGCATTTCTCAAGCTTACCGAACAGCTTGTTCTCTCGTAAGCGTTGCAACACTCGTCTGACATCCAGAATGTGGGCCTCCATGGATGCAGAATATACCAAGATGTCATCCAAATAGACCACCACACACTGCTGCAACAGGTCACGGAAAACATCGTTGATGAATTCCTGGAAGACTGCGGGCGCATTGCACAACCCAAAGGGCATAACCAAGGATTCATAATGACCGGTCCTGGTGTTAAACGCGGTCTTCCACTCATCGCCCGCCTTGATCCTTACCAGGTTATATGCCGCCCTCAGGTCGAGTTTGGTAAAGACCGTGGCCCCTTTGAGGCGATCGAACAGCTCGGAAATCAAGGGTATCGGGTAAGCGTTCTTGATCGTGATGCGATTGAGACCCCTGTAATCGATGCAAGGCCTCAACTCGCCGCCCTTCTTTTTCACAAAGAAAAATCCAGCCCCTGCCGGGGACGAGGATTTGCGAATGTGTCCGCGTGAAAGCGCCTCCCTCACGTACTCCTCCATGGCCTCATTCTCCGCTACCGACAGTGGATAGACTTTGCCACGAGGAGGAACGGCACCGGATTGTAACTCTATGGCACAATCGTATGGGCGGTGCGGAGGTAGGGCAACCGCGCGCACCTTATCGAATACATCCCGGTACTCTTCGTATTCAGGAGGCAACAGAGAGTCCGAGGAAGTACACAGCAACTTGACAGGCCCATGGATGCAACTAGCCCCACACTGCGGTGACCACGAGAGGATCTCGACCGATCTCCAATCGAAAGTCGGATTATGCTTCTGGAGCCAGGGGTACCCCAAGACCACCGAGTAGTGTGGAGACGAAATAACCTGGAGACAGACCGACTCTCTGTGAACGGCACCAATGGCTATCCCCACTGGAAGGGTCTCATGAGTCACGTGTGGCGGCAGAAGGGGTCTGCCGTCTATCGCCTCAAGAGCCAGTGGGGAACCTCGAGGCTGCAGAGGAATGGAATTGGCGGCAACGAACACTCTATCAATGAACAAACCACCAGCACCAGAGTCCACCAACGCCTGGGTCGTCACCGAGCCCCCGACCCAGGAGAGGACAACCGTGATCAGTGGTTTGTCAACACGGGAAACCGGGGACGAGGAGACTCCACCCAAGATCTGCCCCCGACAGGACCTCAGGTGCGAGCGTTCTCCCGGACGGTTCGGACATGCCAACCGAAAATGCCCACCGAGACCACAGTACATGCATCGGCCCTCGCGTCTCCGGAGTACCCTCTCCCCCTCAGACAGGCGAGCAAACCCCCGCTGCATGGGTTCACCCCCAGACAAGTCATCCCCAGGAGGCGTGGGAGGAGAGGGAGGCACGGGTGGGACAGCAAACGTAGGCGCCAATCTGTTAGGAGACCTCCGCAGGCTCTCCTTAAAGGAAGGTCTCTCCCTGAGTCTGGTGTCAATCAAAATCAGGAAAGAATTAAGAGACTCGAGCTCCACTGGTAGGTCCTTAGCTGCAACCTCATCCTTCAAGGCATCCGAGAGACCATGAGAGAAAGCAGCGACCAGAGCCTCATTATTCCAGCCCACCTCTGCTGCCAGGGTACGAAACTCAATGGCGTATTCAGCTACGGATCGTGAACCCTGTCTGATGGACATAAGGAGCTTCGCAGCAGAGGCAGCACGAGCCGGCACATCGAATACCTTCCGAAGAGAAGCAACAAAACCGGAAAACTCGGCAACCACCGGATTGTTGTTCTCCCATAAAGGGCTGGCCCAGGCCAAGGCCTTGTCCGAGAGCAGCGAGATCAAGAAGCCCACCCTTGATCTCTCAGTAGGAAAGGCATGTGGCAGCAACTCTAAGTAAATGCCCACCTGGTTAAGGAAACCTCGGCACTGAGTTGGCTCTCCCCCAAAGCGCTGTGGAAGGGGGGGAAGACCGGTCATACCCTGAAACACCACAGGCGCAGCAACAGGTGTCAGGGTAGACTCTGGCGCAACAACCGGAGCGGCAGTAGGAGCGGGCCCAGGAGCGACAACCGACCCATCGGCAACGGAAGCTAAATGAGCCGTGCGTTCAAGCAGGGTTTGCAACGCCACAGCGAACCGACCCAACAGGTGATCCTGCTGATCAAGTCTGGCAACCAGCGTAGGTAGCGAGGGTGGCCCTGTACCGTCAGAATTCATGGCTTGGTCCTAATGTCATGGAACCATGAACCAGACGTACAACAAGAGATAAGTGGAAAATAAGAAGGTTTTATTGAAGAGCAAGCCGTAAGCAAAGTCCGAACGGATGGCTAAACCGAAGCAGGGTCTTGCGGAGACAGAGGTCAGGAACCAGAAGGGTAGTCAGACGAAGCCAGGAACAGGAACCAACGGGGTAGTCAGACGAAGCCGGAATCAGGAACCAACGGGGTAGTCAGACGAAGCCGGAATCAGGAACCAACGGGGTAGTCAGACGAGGCCAGGATCAGGAACCAGAAGCAGCAGCAGTCTTGGAAGCATGTGAACACAGGAGGACCAAGCAAGGAACTGAAGCCACAGACCTCCTATATATATGAGCTGGGCATCCAGCTCCTCCCAGTGGGAAGGAGGAGCCGCAGGGTGGGAGGCTACAAGAAAACCCAGAAACCAAGATGGCCGCCAGCACATGTCAAACGAAGGGAACAGCAAGGAGGTAAGACCATGACATTACCATTCCCTAATTTGCGAGTCTCTCCGCTGGGCGTTGTCCCTAAGAAAGAACCGGGTAAGTTCAGGTTGATTCATCATCTATCTCACCCGAAGGGTTCGTCAGTTAATGATGCCATTAGTCCGGAGGATGCCTCGGTGTCTTATGTCTCCTTTGACCGTGCGGTTGCGTTGGTCAGGGAGGCGGGCAAAGGGGCCCTCCTGGCTAAGTCGGATATTGAATCAGCATTCTGTCTGCTTCCTGTTCACCCTGATTGTTTTCATTTACTAGGTTGCTGTGTGGACGGTAAGTTTTACTATGACACCTGTCTCCCTATGGGTTGTTCCATTTCATGTCGTTATTATGAGTTGTTTGGTTCCTTTCTGGAATGGGTCATCCGTTATGAGTCGGGCTCTACGTCAGTTTTGCACTATTTGGATGACTTTCTTTTTGTTTCTCCAGGGTCTGGTGATGGTTGCTTGTTATTGCTGAATCTGTTTTTGGAGAGGATGGCGCAGTTTGGGGTTCCGATTTCCATGGAGAAAACAGAAGGCCCAGTCACGTGTTTGTCGTTTCTGGGTATTGAGATTGACACAGTTGATATGGTTTTTCGGTTGCCAGGTGATAAGCTTCAGAAGCTTTTAGATTTAATTGATGGGTTTTTGGCAGTTAAGAAGGTTATTCTCCTGCAGATGCAGTCTCTTTTGGGCCTCTTGTGCTTTGCTTGTCGGGTGATGCCCATGGGACGTGTTTTTGCCCGCCGTTTATCTTTAGCCACCAGGGGTGTTCAGTCCCCCCGTCATCGCATCCGGATCACTGCGTCACTGAAGGAGGACTTGCGGGTCTGGAAGGCTTTTCTACAATCTTTCAATGGTCATACCTGTTACATGTCTGTGGTTACCCCTAACTCTGAACTGTCTCTGTTTTCGGATACTTCCGGGTCGTGTGGTTTTGGTACGATTTTGGGGGTGGAATGGTGTGCCGGCGAGTGGCCTGACGCCTGGCGATCGGCTGGTTTGTGCAAGAACCTTACGTTATTGGAGTTGTTCCCGATTGTGGTGTCGGTGGAGTTGTGGAGAGACCGGCTAGCCAATAAGCATGTTTCTTTTTGGACGGACAATTTGAGTGTGGTTTATGCTGTCAATACCTTGTCTTCCTCTTCTCTCCCGGTTCTGGCGTTGCTCCGGCATCTCGTACTTCGGTGCCTCGAATGTAATATCTATTTTAGGGCTCGTCATGTTCCAGGTGTTGATAATAAAATTGCTGATGCTCTTTCCCGTTTTCGTTGGCAGGATTTCAGGTCTTTTCTTCCGGGAGCGGATTTGGAGGGCAGGGAATGCCCGTCGTACCTGTGGGACCTGGTGGACAGGAGCTGATGTCGCTGGTTTGATCATCTGTTTCCCCGGCGACTTGGCAGGCGCATGGTAAGGCGTGGGCTGAGTGGTGGGAAATGGTGAATGACAGGGACGTGGTTTCCCGGGATGACCTACGATTGGATGTCACAATTGATTGGTTATTGCGCTTGCGGGCTACGCGAGTTTCTGCAGCAGTTGCGCAACGACGCCTGGCTGGTGTCGCCTTTCATTTCAAATTGCGCGGCTGGGTAGATGTGACTAAGCAGTTCATTATCCGTCAGGCCATGAAGGGTTGGAGAAAGGAGTTCGTCTCTCGGGAGAGCCGAAGACCGATCTCGTTTAACTTGCTGGGTAGGCTTCTGTCCAGGCTTCCTGAGGTTTGCACGTCACCTTTTGAGGTAGCGTTGTTTTCGTGTAGTTTTAGCGTAGCCTTCTTTGCGGCCCTGTGGTTGGGAGAATTGGTTGCCCCTTCTGGTAGCTATATCCGGTGTCTGGTATTTCTTGCCCTGTTAGGTTAGTGGGTAGCTATAGTTTAGTTCGCCCGGAGTGCTGTAATTTCTTTGCGCATGCGGACGGTTCTCCCTTGACCAAATTCCAGTTTACCCGGGTTTTGAGGTCTTGTTTGGAGTTAGTTGGGGTGAATCCCAGGGAGTTTGGTACTCATTCATTCCGTATTGGGGCAGCTACGGAAGCGGCCAGGGCAGGTTTACCCGAATCGGAGGTTATGAGAATTGGCAGGTGGAAGTCAGCCTGCTTTGCAAGGTATATTAGACCGGACCTTCTAATATGTGGGAAGAGTGTTGTTATAATTTATTTATGTACATTTAAGGCTACTTTCACACTAGCGTTCGTCGGTCCGCTCGTGAGCTCCGTTTGAAGGGGCTCACGAGCGGACCCGAACGCAGCCGTCCAGCCCTGATGCAGTCTGAATGGAGCGGATCCGCTCAGACTGCATCAGTCTGGCGGCGTTCAGCCTCCGCTCCGCTCGCCTCCGCACGGACAGGCGGACAGCTGAACGCTGCTTGCAGCGTTCGGGTGTCCGCCTGGCCGTGCGGAGGCGTGCGGATCCGTGCGGATCCGTCCAGACTTACAATGTAAGTCAATGGGGACGGATCCATTTGAAGATGCCACAATATGGCTCAATCTTCAGGCGGATCCGTCCCCCATTGACTTTACATTGAAAGTCTGGACGGATCCGTACGAGGCTATTTTCACACTTAGCTGTTATATGCTAAAATAATGCAGACGGATCCGTACTGAACGGAGCCTCCGTCTGCATTATTATGATCGGATCCGTTCAGAACGGATCCGATCGAACGCTAGTGTGAAAGTAGCCTAACTTGTATGAGATGGTCAATATGATGGTTATTTGCAGGTCTCTTGGTTTTGTATGGCGTTTGCTTGGCGCTAACTCCTTTTTCTTGCAGGTCCTGGGCGTCCGGCCGTGTGGATCGTGGGCCATTCGTATGTTTTCTGGGCGGCTCAGAGAGCTGATTGCCGACCTGGGGGGAGGTCCCTCGGCTTCCGTGAGGTGGACGTAGCCTGGAGAGGAATCCGGGGTTTGCGATGGGCTCAGCTCCTGTCTCAAGTGGTCGAAATCGGTTCGCAGGCCAGTGGCCCGGTTATTTTAGTTTTACATGCTGGGGGGAACGATATGGGTTCTGTTCCCCTGGTGGAATTGTTGACCCTCATCAGGTCCGATTTGGAGCGTTTTCCTTCATTTTTTCGTGAGGTGGTTCTGGTCTGGTCTGAGGTTGTTCCTCGGGTGGTATGGCAGGGTGGGGAGGCGGTCGAGAGGTGTAGGAGAACGATTAATGCCCGTATTTCCCGTTTCGTCAGGTCCCGGGGTGGTGTGGTTGTCAGACACCGGCAGCTTGAGGGCGATAACCGTTCATTGATGAGGCCCGATGGGGTACACCTGAATGATATAGGTTTAGATATCTTCCTTTCAGGTATCCAGGATGGGGTGGAGCAGGCCATGTTTTTGTTGGGTGGTGGTCGGAGCCCCGTTTGAGGGCGGTGCTCCTCCTTGGCGGCTAGTTATTGCATCGTAAAAGTGTTGGAGGAAAAATGGGCGGATCCGCCCGCTGGGATACCAGCGGCTGGCGGAGAGCACGGTTCAAGGTTATAGTTTTGCCGTTTGAATAAAGCTGTGGCCGATTACCACCCAACAAAATAAAAGGTTAAAAGTTGAACGGTGTCAGTGTCGTTATTGAAGGGGTTAGTTGGGGTTGGTATGCGGGGCTAGAGGAAGGTTTGGAGTTCCCCTTCCCATTCCTTATGGTGCCAACAGTCCAGAAGCTTGCATCTCTGATGGTATGGGGTTGCATGAGTGCGTGTGGCATGGGCAGCTTGCATGTCTGGAAAGGCACCATCAATGCAGAAAAATATATTCAGGTTCTAGAACAACATCTGCTCCCATCCAGACGTCATCTCTTTCAGGGAAGACCCTGCATTTTTCTACAAGATAATGCCAGACCACATTCTGCATCAATCACAACATCATGGCTGCGTAGGAGAAGGATCCGGGTACTGAAATGGCCAGCCTGCAGTCCAGATCTTTCACCTATAGAGAACATTTGGCGCATCATAAAGAGGAAGGTGCAACAAAGAAGGCCCAAGACGATTGAACAGTTAGAGGCCTGTATTAAACAAGAATGGGAGAGCATTCCTATTTCTAAACTTGAGAAACTGGTCTCCTCGGTCCCCAGACGTCTGTTGAGTGTTGTAAGAAGAAGGGGAGATGCCACACAGTGGTGAAAATGGCCTTGTCCCAACTTTTTGGGGATTTGTTGACACCATGAAATTCTGATTCAACATATTTTTCCCTTAAAATGGTAGATTTTCTCAGTTTAAACTTTTGTTCCGTGATTTATGTTCTATTCTGAATAAAATATTAGAAGTTGGCGCCTCCACCTCATTGCATTCAGTTTTTATTCACGATTTGTATAGTGTCCCAACATTTTTGGAATCCGGTTTGTAATTCTGTCAGGATTACTATTACTGAGAGGCACTGATGGGGCATTTCTATTATTGGGGTGCACTAATGGGGTGCATTACTACTACTGGGGGGCACTAATGGGACATTGCTATTACTGGGGGGCAGTAATGGGGCATTATTATTACTGTCAGGATTACTATTACTCTCAGGATTACTATTACTAATTACTATTACTTTTTGCTGGATCCGGCAGAGCTCAGTAAAAAACGCTTCCGTTACTAATAATACAACCATCTGAATCCGTTATAAACGGAACTGGTTGTATTATTTGTAACATACCCAAGACGGATCCATCATGAACTCCATTGAAAGTCAATGGGGGACTGATCCTTTTTCTATTATGCTAGATTGTGTCAGAGAAAACGGACTGCCTGAAACCCCTGAAGACGCCAATGCGTTGGCAAAACATGTCGGGGGGAGGGGGGGGGCAGCTTGTGAAATGTTTTTAAACAGCGTGTGCACTTAAGATCTGACTGCAATGTATAATCTAAAAGAGTCTTAGTCAAAAGCGATACGCGCATATACTGCGTCACAACCTCCTTGCCCACACTGCACTGTGAACAAACAGTGCTAGCATTTTCTATAGGGCAAACAGCAGTCATTTCGTTGGCTGATAGTTTTAAAGCGGTTTTAGAGCTGAACCCGGACATCCCTCTATTTTCACCCAGGCAGCCCCCCTGACTTGAGCATCGGAGCAATTCATGATTTGCTAAATCGCGCAGGGCAAAGGCATTTTTTTGAGATCCGGTGACATACCGGGGCTTTCCATGGGGCTGCCAGGAGGCCCGTGACGTCACCGGCACTGGTGAGCAGGATTTAGCGCTGCCCTAGCCAGTAAAGCGGCTAGGGCAGCGCTAAAGACCTGCCCATCAGAGCCTGTGATGTCACCGAACACACTGCCGGGCAGGAGCTTCCACCCGGCAGTGTATTGTGATAAGCAAAAGAGCCCGTGCCCTGCGCGACCTAGTGCAGGGCAAGGGAGCGTATTGGAGCATAAGATGCTCTGATGCCAGGCTCAGGGGGGCTGCCTGGGTGAAAATAAGGGTGCGTCCGGGTTCAGCTCTGAACCCGGACAACCCCTTTAAATTACACTTAAGTTAGAGAGAAATGACTGGGGGGCACTAATAGTTGCATTATTACTACTGGGGAAATTACTATTACTGGGGGCACTGATGGGGCATTACTGGCACAGTCAGACATCGCTGTCTGACTGTGCCACTAGCTCCTTGCGACGACCTCCCCCTGCTTCCAACTCGTCTCCTCCTTCTCTCTGTCTCCCCATCTGAACTTTCCACCTCTTCTTCTTCTTTTTGAGCGGACACCCACGTGACATCCACGTATACATCGTCATCATCAACCGCTTCACATAGAAACCGAGAAGGTGTCGGCAGATAAGAACCATTTGGCCCATCTAGTCTGCCCAATATACTGAATACTATGGATAGCCCCTGGCCCTATCTTATATGAAGGGTGGCCTTATGCCTATCCCATGCATGCTTAAACTCCTCCACTGTATTTGCAGCTACCACTTCTGCAGGAAGGCTATTCCATGCATCCACTACTCTCTCAGTAAAGTAATACTTCCTGATATTACTATAAAACCTTTGCCCCTCTAATTTAACACTATGTCCTCTTGTAGCAGTTTTTCTTCTTTTAAATATTCTCTCCTCTTTTCCCTTGTTGATTCCCTTTATGTATTTAGCAGTTTCTCTCATCTCCCCTCTGTCTCGTCTTTCTTCCAAGCTATACATGTTAAGGTCCTATAGAACCAACTGGAGATCGGCGAAGTGGTGTGTGACAACGGAAGCAATTTGTTGGCGGCATTGAATTTGGGCAAGTTGACACATGTGCCGTGCATGGCACATGTGTGTAATCTGATCGTACAACGCTTTGTGTCTAAGTACCCAGGCTTACAGGACGTCCTCAAGCAGGCCAGGAAGGCGTGTGGCCATTTCAGGTGTTCCTACACGGCCATGGCGCACTTTTCAGATATTCAGCGCCGAAACATGCCAGTGAGGCGCTTGATTTGCGACAGCCCGACACGTTGGAATTCAACACTCCTAATGTTTGACCGCCTGCTCCAAGAAGAAAAAGCTGTCAACGAGTATTTGTATGACCGGGGTGCTAGGACAGCCTCTGCGGAGCTGGGTATCTTTTTGCCACGTTACTGGACGCTCATGTGCAATGCCTGTAGGCTCATGCGTCCTTTTGAGGAGGTGACAAACTTAGTCAGCCGCACCGAAGGCACCATCAGCGACATCATCCCATTTGTTTTCTTCCTGGAGCGTGCCCTGTGAAGAGTGCTGGATCAGGCTGTAGATGAGCGTTGTTCTGGTTCTGACAAAGCTGCCAGATTGATTTGATGTACTGCTCCAAATTAATTAAGATACGTGCACGGAGAGATCAGACAGACAACTCACTACATGGAGTTAATCAGTATCTCTGGTTTATTTCTGAAAACAACATGGGTTTCACGAGAGGATGGAGTGGGAGGGGGGTGAAAGATAAAGTATATATTTTCTATTGGCTATGAACTCTCTACTTTTCTGTAACCTTGACGGCCAGAGGAAATTCCTTCTCCCTCCCCCCTGGGTGAAACCGTTACTTCTTTCTTTGTAGCTGCTTGCTTGAGCTGAACAGAAACCACAAAGAAACACATGATAAAAACACAAAGTAAGATTCTAGTTTATAGGTGTCGGCTGAATGCCTGGCCACCATCTTAGCTCAACAAGCAAGTATCCATTTTGTATCAATAGTCCATAACAGTCCCCCCTTGGAGACTTGATTGTAGACTTTCCCTTCGCCTAGCGAATCCCCTGGGCATACCATTCGTATCCTCTTCACCCGCAGTGGCGACAACCTACCCCTTATAGGTAGGCTCCCGGTTGCTCGGACTTGTGGTAATACCCTGGGATTCATCTCACCCTATCTCAGCCAGGCATCATTGTGAGGAGGGGGAGCTGTGTTGAACGATGTTTCCTTCTGTCCTTCCTCATCGTAGAGGAGCATAATAGGTCGTTCATCAGTTTTCTTCATTCTTTTTGAAAAGCGGGTCACACAAATAAGAACGAGCTTAATCACTACATATATCACCAATATTATTAGGGCTACCTGCAATATTACCTGGACAATTCCCATGAGCCAACCCCCAATACCTTTGAACCAGTTATTGGGGTTAAGGGAAGAGAAGGTATCAGACCACCATGTATCTTTATCAGCTTTATGTGCATCCAGCCATTTATCTCTTAAATCCGCCATTTTCTCTATACCCACCTTAACTTGCAAATTACCCTGCGGGTCTATGTAATGGCAACAAGAGGGTCCCACAACCTGGCACATACCTCCATCTTTAGCTGTAACATAATCTAGAACTAATGTGTGTTGGTTGGTGACAATGATTAACTGGTTTTGCACAATGTTTGAGGTATTCATAAGTCTCATCTCTTCCCATATTTGGTCATCCAGGTCTGTTGCTACTACCAGATGATCCCACATCTGCGCTATCATGGGATATATGAAGATGGAACTAACAATTTGGTTGGTAATGCTCATCTCTACTACATGTGGCTTGCCATTTGGTCTGGGTGTGTTATCTTTGGCCCTATGATACAAGGTGTGTTTAGGTACTGCATTTATGCCAATTTCAGAGTGTGGTACTATAAAGGTAGCAGGAGTAAGCTTGGCGATGGTGCACAGTCCTGTGACATTCTCGGATAACCATTTGTATGCTTTGTGTCCACAAACTAAGTATATGTCGCCTGGAACTGCTACTGCTGTGCCATTGAATAATCGGGTAATTAGTTTGGCTAATTGTGTCCCTTTCGCCAACTCATATCCTTTTGACTGACTTTCAGTGTCGTTAGCTGATATACCTGTTAGGAGATCCTGTACAGTACGGTTGTTACAGGGCAGATCCTTTCCGTTCTCAGCATCTACACCAATACACTGCATGTGGCTGTCTGTTTTTGAATCATTGCAACCTGAGTGTATGTGTGGACTAAATGTCATACCTTTGGTTTGTACTTGGAGGACAATAACAGTGTGTCCAGCTAGGAAAACATGTGACATTAGCCCAGTGTCCTATTCATTACCCAGTGGCGTGAACACTGCTGATATGCCCACTGTCAAAGTCATGATCAGTATGTGAATCCTCATGGCTTATTGTTCCAGGGTCGTCGGGACAGCCTTTACTCTTTTACAATGTGAGGCGTGGATCCAGGTAGGCCTCCCTTCGAGTTTTACAGAGGTCGGGGTAGTCAGCAACACCTGGTACGGCCCCTCGTATCGTGGTTCGAGGGTGCTTCTGACGTGTTTCTTGACCACCACCCACTCTCCAGGTTTGAGAGTGTGTATTCCCTCTAGGGAGTCAGGATCTGGAATGGAAGAGAAAACTTGTGCACATATGTTAGACAATTGTTTACTATGGGCAATCACATATTTAGCAACAGATTCATAATGCATTTGCAATTGCTGTGGGAAGTACTGTCCCATCCTAGGCCGTGTCCTAAACAAAATTTGGTGTGGAGGCCTAGGGGTGTGTCTAACTGAAAATAGTGCTATTGGCAGGCATTGTACCCAACTGAGCCCTGTCTCCCCAGTCATTTTCAGCATCTTGGACTTCAGTACCCCATTCAGTCGTTTGACTTTGTCGCCGCTTTGGGGTCTGTAGGGTGTGTGATAGGCTAAGTGTGACCCTACCATCTTCCAGACTTCTTGGGTTAATCTAGCAGTGAATGCTGGGCCCTGATCACTCTCAATGACCTCAGGTACTCCGAACCTACAGACAAGCTCCTGCATCAGTTTTTTTTTGCTGTAGTGGTTGCTGTCTGGTTTCGGTCGGGGTAGGCTTCTGGCCACCCAGAGAACAAGTCTATCACTACTAGCACATATTGAAACCCTTGGCACATTGGCATCTGGATGTGGTCAATTTGAATCCGTTGGAACGGGTACTGGGCTTTGGGGAGACATTTGGTTGGTGTAGGCTCAGGTCTTCCCGGGTTGCACTGCGCACAGATGAGGCAAGACTGAGTATGCCTCACCAGGACAGGGGTTATCCCTGGGGCCATTGTCTATTAGTTCTTTCATGATGGTCTTAGATTGGTGGGTGGGCCCATGAGCTATTGAAGCTATCAGAGGATAGAGAGCTTTGGGCAGAGATGCTCTCCTTCCTTGGGTCCACAGTCCAGATTCTTTCTCTTCTTGGGCTGACTCTTTTAGCCAATCCAATTTTTCTTGTGGCGTGGCCTGTTTCTGTATTTGTTTCAGGAGGTCCCATGTGATTTCTTCTTGTTCCAGGTCTTCCTGTGTTATCATAATCTGGTCTGACTGGACTCTTTCCTCTTTCACTGCTGCTTCCTTGGCTGCTTGATCAGCTAGGGCTTTTCCTCTGGCTTCAGAGGTGTCAGCTCGAGTGTGTCTGTAGATCAATAAAATCTTCAGATTCTCCAGTATACTCCCCCCTTGGAAGAGGAAGGAGTGCAGCAGGATGGAGGATGCGGCACCTCTGAAGGGTGACATTATCTGGCAGAAGCAAACTACACGGAAGCCGGAGGTGGCGCTGTGCAGTGAGGTGTTTAGGTTGAGTCTGCTGGAGGATGGCAGAAATGTCATGGGGAGCCAGAATAGTGAGGGGATGACCCAGCACAAGTGTGACGTTTAGAAGAGAGCTGGCAGCATGGATAGCTCTGACACAGGAAGGGGCTTCTCTGGCTACTGGGTCCAGTCTCTTTGTATGGTAGGACTTTGGGGTCCTACAGGGTCACAGTGACTGGTGGGACATTGAGGTATCCAATATCCTGGGGTCCTCTGGCCCAGAGAGTATTGGGGATGAGGTGCAAAATGGTTTGCAGCGAATCCCCTTGCTCATATAAATCAGTGCAGAATTTTATTGTCAGACATCCGGCAGCCATGGGTGTCACATAGTTTGAGTGAAAACCACAAAGACCAAGAAGCGAGACAGTTTCTTATCAGAAAGAGGAGCTTAAACTAACACAGCAGAAACTAACATTTCTGTGAAAAGAAAAAAGGTGGGGGTCAACTGATCCCCCGCAGCTGTCCTGCAATGTGGAATGATCTGCTATTTTAGCTTTTGTCCATTTCTGTAGTTGTTCTATAAAGAATTCTCCAGACTCATGATCCTGGGGGTCAAAGTTAGCACCTTTAAGTTCAGGGATGTGGATTTGATCCATTATCAGTGTGGAGTATTCACCTGTCTTGTTTTCCACTATACTTTGCAGGTCCGACCATGTGCACCCATAGGTTTGATGCACTTGGGACAGTTTCCTGAAAAAGGGCATGGGATGGGTCTCAGGGTCAGGCAGTAAATTCACTATGGTGAATAACTGTTGTGGGGTGAAAGACACATATTTTGGTGGTCCCTGAGGCCGGTTAAGTGCTAGGGCTTCTTTCAGTGTCTCAAGGTTTCCCTGCTCAATTTTCTGTAAGTTCTTTTGTAACTCTGTAATCTGACCCTGCAGTATTTGATCTTGTGAACGTCGTGATGGGCGCACGGTCATGGGTACAGTCCACTGTGGTGCCAGGGGTAAAGTTGGCGGATCACCGTAGTCTGTCGGGGTACCCCGCGAAGGAGTCTGCATATTACCCGGTGCATTTTGTATGCCCATTGTGGATTCTGCAGCACCGTCTGCATCCCCCTGTTCTGCTTCATCAGGTTGCCCCCCTACCATTATAGGAGTAAGGGTGGCAGGTGAGTGGGGTAGCATGAATGTACCGTCCGGGTTTATCATCGGGTACAAGGTAGTAGGAAGGGGCAAGGGTGACATAGGAGTGACGGGGGGGTCCGGACCGAATGATATTAAAGGTCCGTTCATGGGCGTTGCCTGGGGACAAGATGGCGCTGTAGCTAACACGGGAAGTGATGGGACGTGCCGGGGAGTAGTTACCAAGGTGTGGTTTTGTGGGTGGGGAACCCCACAGGGAAGGCACGTATCACGGGAGGAGGGATTCTGTTGACCACATGTTTTGCAGGTCCACCCATCTGCTTTCTTCCCGGCGCCATTATAGGGTGGTGGCTAGTCATGTATCAATGCAACACCAGGCTTACAGAAATATCTCTGTCTTTTCTCATCAAAATTTAGTTCCCCCCCGGTCTGTTCAAATTCTTTACTACAGTCCAACCACACACGGACCATGTCTGTCAATTCATCATCTTCTAACTTCCCTCTCTTCTCGTTTAACAGCACTTGCCAGGTAGCACTACATAGGATGCCTCCTTTACAGACACCTTTAACTCTTCTCCAACTTACTTAATCCTTTTATGAGGATGCCTCCTTTACAGACACCTTTAACTCTTCTCCAACTTACTTAATCCTTTTATGAAACGTTTGCCTCTCCTGTCCGCCACGTACTGTTCAGGTGAACAGTAACCCTTCGGGACACTTTCCTCATTTTCCCATTATCTCTCGTACCTACTGAAGCCGCCTAAAGACCTCTGCATAGAGTAATCACTGGACGTGAAGACCTTTGAGTTCCGGTCAGCACACTCTGGGCTACCGCGAACCGCTCTCCACCCATCTGTGATCGTCCCCTTTATGGAGATTTGAGTCAGACACCGGGCTGAACTCCGATACAGGAACACAGGAGAACTCCGTGTCTCAGTCAATGATACTTGTCAACAGGGTCTTCACAACTTATAGGCACAACACAGTACATCAAGACTTTAAAAAAACATATGGGGTTCTTACTTTCATGCCCTCGAGGACGTCCCAGACTGCTTCCGCACCCCTCCCTCAGACGAACACCAAGAGGCTACACCAGGGGACACTTTATAGGCAAGATGACTCAATTTTCCTACCTCATATCACGGGTTGCGATCCCGGTGTCCGTTAGTGCGCCTCTCCTCGTCTGGTCTCTGGGGGTACGGGAACAGAGGGTCCAATCCTCGAGCCCCACGTTGGGTGCCAAAATTGTTCTGGTTCTGACAAAGCTGCCAGATTGATTTGATGTACTGCTCCAAATTAATTAAGATACGTGCACGGAGAGATCAGACAGACAACTCACTACATGGAGTTAATCAGTATCTCTGGTTTATTTCTGAAAACAACATGGGTTTCACAAGAGGATGGAGTGGGAGGGGGGTGAAAGATAAAGTATATATTTTCTATTGGCTATGAACTCTCTACTTTTCTGTAACCTTGACGGCCAGAGGAAATTCCTTCTCCCTCCCCCCTGGGTGAAACCGTTACTTCTTTCTTTGTAGCTGCTTGCTTGAGCTGAACAGAAACCACAAAGAAACACATGATAAAAACACAAAGTAAGATTCTAGTTTATAGGTGTCGGCTGAATGCCTGGCCACCATCTTAGCTCAACAAGCAAGTATCCATTTTGTATCAATAGTCCATAACAGCGTGAAGAGGAAGAGTTGTGGTCACCATCATCACCAGAAACAGCCTTATCAGCATCGCTGGACCAGCGGCAACGCTGCAAGAGGAGTATGAGGAAGAGGAGTCAGAGGAGGAATGTGGCTTTGAGGAGGAGGAAGACCAACCACAGCAGGCATCCCAGGGTGCTCGTTGTCACCTATCTGGTACCCGTGGTGTACGTGGCTGGGGGGAAGAACATACCTTCCATGAGATCACTGAGGACGAGGAACGGGACATGAGTAGCTCGGCATCCAACCTTGTGCAAATGGGGACTTTCATGCTGTCATGCCTGTTGAGGGACCCTCGTATAAGGTGACAGTTTGGTCTGTCACTGTGAAGCGGGTGTAACCGTTACACTACCTGATCGATACAACACCATACCTGATGTTTTAAAGCATGTTATTCCAAACAATTTAGGAATGTTAGGAGATTTATGCCCTTTATGGATTAAAACCAGACTGCGTCAACTACGTAATTTTCCATGGGAGTTTTGCCATGGATCCCACTTCGGCATGCCACAGTCCAGGTGTTAGTCCCCTTGAAACAACTTTTCATTCACTATTGTGGCCAGAAAGAGTCCATTTGGTTTTTAAAAATCACCTGCCTATTGAAGTCTTTAGCGGTTAGCCCGGTTTGCGAACGGAAAATTTTATGTTCGCAACATCTCTAGAGGTCACTACTGGGGTGGCATTAAAAAGGGCATTTTACTGGGGGCACTAATGGCGGAATTACTATTGCTGGGGTGCACTAATGAGGACATTACTATTACTGGGGGCACTAATGGGAGCATAAGTTTTACTGGAGGCACTACTAGGGACATTACTGCCATTGCGATTACTGGAGGACACTAGTGGGGGAATTACTATTACTAGTGGGCATTACTGGAGGCATAACTATGATTGGGGGCAATACTGGGCGCATTACTATTACTGAAGAACACTACTGGGGGAATTACTATTACTGGAGGATACTACTGGGAGCATTACTATTACTGGAAGACAAAACTGGGGGCATTATTATTACTTGGGGCACTAATGAGAGCATTACATTTACTGGGGGGCACTAATGGGAGCATTACTATTACTGGGGGGGCACTAAAGAGGTAATTAATATTACTACGGGGCACAACTGAGGCATTACTATTACTGTAGGCACTACTGGGTGACTTACTATTACTGTGGGAATTAACATTACTAGAAGGAATTAAAGAAGGCATAACTATTATTTGGGAGCACTAATAGGGGCATTACCATTACTAGAGGAACTACTAGGGGCATTACTATTACAGCAGCTGAGCTCTCTCTTCTCATACAGGAGCTGTCTGGGCTGTGCTGTAGTATTAATGTAACAGCTGAGCTCTCTCTTCTCATACTGGAGCTGTCTGGACTGTGCTGTAGGGTTAATGTAGCAGCTGAGCTCTCTCTTCTCATACAGGAGCTGTCTGGGCTGTGCTGTAGGGTTAATGTAACAGCTGAGCTCTCTCTTCTCATACACGAGCTGTCTGGACTGTGCTGTAGGGGTAATGCAGCAGCTGAGCTCTCTCCTCTCATACAGGAGCTGTCTGGGCTGTGCTGTAGTGTTAATGTAGCAGCTGAGCTCTCTCTTCTCATACAGGAGCTGTCTGGACTTTGCTGTAGGGTTAATGTAGCAGCTGAGCTCTCTCTTCTCATACAGGAGCTGTCTGGGCCGGGCTGTAGGGTTAATGTAACAGCTGAGCTCTCTCTTCTCATACAGGAGCTGTCTGGACTGTGCTGTAGTGTTAATGTAGCAGCTGAGCTCTCTCTTCTCATACAGGAGCTGTCTGGGCTGTGCTATAGGGGTAAGGTAGCAGCTGAGCTCTCTCCTCTCATACAGGAGCTGTCAGGACTGTGCTGTAGGGGTAATGCAGCAGCTGAGCTCTCTCCTCTCATACAGGAGCTGTCTGGGCTGTGCTGTAGTGTTAATGTAGCAGCTGAGCTCTCTGTTCTCATACAGGAGCTGTCTGTGCTGTGCTGTAGGGTTAATGTAACAGCTGAGCTCTCTCTTCTCATACAGGAGCTGTCTGGGCTGTGCTATAGTGTTAATGTAGCAGCTGAGCTCTCTCTTCTCATACAGGAGCTGTCTGGACTGTGCTGTAGTGTTAATGTAGCAGCTGAGCTCTCTCTTCTCATACAGGAGCTGTCTGGACTTTGCTGTAGGGTTAATGTAGCAGCTCAGCTCTCTCTTTTCATACAGGAGCTGTCTGGACTGTGCTATAGTGTTAATGTAGCAGCTGAGCTCTCTCTTCTTATACAGGAGCTGTCTGGGCCGGGCTGTAGGGTTAATGTAACAGCTGAGCTCTCTCTTCTCATACAGGAGCTGTCTGGACTGTGCTATAGTGTTAATGTAACAGCTGAGCTCTCTCTTCTCATACAGGAGCTGTCTGGGCTGGGCTATAGTGTTAATGTAGCAGCTGAGCTCTCTCTTCTCATACACGAGCTGTCTGGACTTTGCTGTAGGGTTAATGTAACAGCTGAGCTCTCTCTTCTCATACAGGAGCTGTCTGGGCTGTGCTATAGTGTTAATGTAGCAGCTGAGCTCTCTCTTCTCATACAGGAGCTGTCTGGGCTGTGCTGTAGGATAAATTCAACAGCTGAGCTCTCTCTTCTCATACAGGAGCTGTCTGGGCTGTGCTGTAGTGTTAATGTAGCAGCTGAGCTCTCTCTTCTCATACACGAGCTGTCTGTACTGTGCTGTAGTGTTAATGTAGCAGCTGAGCTCTCTCTTTTCATACAGGAGCTGTCTGGACTGTGCTGTAGTGTTAATGTAGCAGCTGAGCTCTCTCTTCTCATACAGAAGCTGTCTGGACTTTGCTGTAGGGTTAATGTAGCAGCTGAGCTCTCTCTTCTCATACAGGAGCTGTCTGGGCTGTGCTGTAGTGTTAATGTAGCAGCTGAGCTCTCTCTTCTCATACAGGAGCTGTCTGGACTGTGCTGTAGTGTTAATGTAGCAGCTGAGCTCTCTCTTTTCATACAGGAGCTGTCTGGACTGTGCTGTAGTGTTAATGTAACAGCTGAGCTCTCTCTTCTCATACAGGAGCTGTCTGGACTGTGCTGTAGTGTTAATGTAGCAGCTGAGCTTTCTCTTCTCATACAGGAGCTGTCTGGACTGTGCTGTAGTGTTAATGTAGCAGCTGAGCTCTCTCTTCTCATACAGGAGCTGTCTGGACTATGCTGTAGTGTTAATGTAGCAGCTGAGCTCTCTCTTTTCATACAGGAGCTGTCTGGACTGTGCTGTAGTGTTAATGTAACAGCTGAGCTCTCTCTTCTCATACAGGAGCTGTCTGGACTGTGCTGTAGTGTTAATGTAGCAGCTGAGCTTTCTCTTCTCATACAGGAGCTGTCTGGGCTGTGCTATAGTGTTAATGTAGCAGCTGAGCTCTCTCTTCTCATACACGAGCTGTCTGGACTTTGCTGTAGGGTTAATGTAGCAGCTGAGCTCTCTCTTCTAATACAGGAGCTGTCTGGGCTGTGCTATAGTGTTAATGTAGCAGCTGAGCTCTCTCTTCTCATACACGAGCTGTCTGGACTTTGCTGTAGTGTTAATGTAGCAGCTGAGCTCTCTCTTCTCATACAGGAGCTGTCTGGACTGTGCTGTAGTGTTAATGTAGCAGCTGAGCTCTCTCTTTTCATACAGGAGCTGTCTGGACTGTGCTGTAGTGTTAATGTAGCATCTGAGCTCTCTCTTCTCATACAGGAGCTGTCTGGACTTTGCTGTAGGGTTAATGTAGCAGCTGAGCTCTCTCTTCTCATACAGGAGCTGTCTGGGCTGTGCTGTAGTATTAATGTAACAGCTGAGCTCTCTCTTCTCATACATGGAGCTGTCTGGACTGTGCTGTAGTGTTAATGTAACAGCTGAGCTCTCTCTTCTCATACAGGAGCTGTCTGGGCTGTGCTGTAGTATTAATGTAGCAGCTGAGCTTTCTCTTCTCATACAGGAGCTGTCTGGACTGTGCTGTAGTGTTAATGTAGCAGCTGAGCTCTCTGTTCTCATACAGGAGCTGTCTGGACTGTGCTGTAGTGTTAATGTAGCAGCTGAGCTTCTCTTCTCATACAGGAGCTGTCTGGACTGTGCTGTAGTGTTAATGTAGCAGCTGAGCTCTCTGTTCTCATACAGGAGCTGTCTGGACTGTGCTGTAGTGTTAATGTAGCAGCTGAGCTCTCTCTTCTCATACAGGAGCTGTCTGGGCTGTGCTGTAGTGTTAATGTAGCAGCTGAGCTCTCTTTTCTCATACAGGAGCTGTCTGGACTGTGCTGTAGTGTTAATGTAGCAGCTGAGCTCTCTCTTCTCATACACGAGCTGTCTGGACTTTGCTGTAGGGTTAATGTAGCAGCTGAGCTCTCTCTTCTCATACAGGAGCTGTCTGGGCTGTGCTGTAGTATTAATGTAACAGCTGAGCTCTCTCTTCTCATACTGGAGCTGTCTGGACTGTGCTGTAGTGTTAATGTAACAGCTGAGCTCTCTCTTCTCATACAGGAGCTGTCTGGGCTGTGCTGTAGTATTAATGTAGCAGCTGAGCTTTCTCTTCTCATACAGGAGCTGTCTGGACTGTGCTGTAGTGTTAATGTAGCAGCTGAGCTCTCTGTTCTCATACAGGAGCTGTCTGGACTGTGCTGTAGTGTTAATGTAGCAGCTGAGCTTTCTCTTCTCATACAGGAGCTGTCTGGACTGTGCTGTAGTGTTAATGTAGCAGCTGAGCTCTCTGTTCTCATACAGGAGCTGTCTGGACTGTGCTGTAGTGTTAATGTAGCAGCTGAGCTCTCTCTTCTCATACAGGAGCTGTCTGGGCTGTGCTGTAGTGTTAATGTAGCAGCTGAGCTCTCTGTTCTCATACAGGAGCTGTCTGGACTGTGCTGTAGTGTTAATGTAGCAGCTGAGCTCTCTCTTCTCATACACGAGCTGTCTGGACTGTGCTGTAGGGTTAATGTAGCAGCTGAGCTCTCTCTTCTCATACAGGAGCTGTCTGGACTGTGCTGTAGTGTTAATGTAACAGCTGAGCTCTCTCTTCTCATACAGGAGCTGTCTGGGCTGGGCTATAGTGTTAATGTAGCAGCTGAGCTCTCTCTTCTCATACACGAGCTGTCTGGACTGTGCTGTAATGTTAATGTAGCAGCTGAGCTTTCTCTTCTCATACAGGAGCTGTCTGGACTGTGCTGTAGTGTTAATGTAGCAGCTGAGCTCTCTCTTCTCATACACGAGCTGTCTGGACTGTGCTGTAGTGTTAATGTAGCAGCTGAGCTTTCTCTTCTCATACAGGAGCTGTCTGGACTGTGCTGTAGTGTTAATGTAGCAGCTGAGCTCTCTGTTCTCATACAGGAGCTGTCTGGACTGTGCTGTAGTGTTAATGTAGCAGCTGAGCTCTCTCTTCTCATACACGAGCTGTCTGGACTTTGCTGTAGGGTTAATGTAACAGCTGAGCTCTCTCTTCTCATACAGGAGCTGTCTGGGCTGTGCTGTAGGGTTAATGTAACAGCTGAGCTCTCTCTTCTCATACAGGAGCTGTCTGGGCTGTGCTGTAGTGTTAATGTAGCAGCTGAGCTCTCTCTTCTCATACAGGAGCTGTCTGGGCTGTGCTGTAGTGTTAATGTAGCAGCTGAGCTCTCTCTTCTCATACAGGAGCTGTCTGGGCTGTGCTGTAGTGTTAGTGTAGCAGCTGAGCTCTCTCTTCCCATACAGGAGCTGTCTGGACTTTGCTGTAGGGTTAATGTAGCAGCTGAGCTCTCTCTGCTCATACAGGAGCTGTCTGGACTGTGCTATAGTGTTAATGTAGCAGCTGAGCTCTCTCTTCTTATACAGGAGCTGTCTGGGCCGGGCTGTAGGGTTAATGTAGCAGCTGAGCTCTCTCTTCTCATACAGGAGCTGTCTGGACTGTGCTGTAGTGTTAATGTAACAGCTGAGCTCTCTCTTCTCATACAGGAGCTGTCTGGGACTGTGCTATAGTGTTAATGTAAGCAGCTGAGCTCTCTCTTCTCATACAGGAGCTGTCTGGGCTGGGCTATAGTGTTAATGTAGCAGCTGAGCTCTCTCTTCTCATACAGGAGCTGTCTGGACTGTGCTGTAAGGTTAATGTAGCAGCTGAGCTCTCTCTTCTCATACAGGAGCTGTCTGGACTGTGCTGTAGGGTTAATGTAGCAGCTGAGCTCTCTCTTCTCATACAGGAGCTGTCTGGACTGTGCTGTAGTGTTAATGTAGCAGCTGAGCTCTCTCTTCTCATACAGGAGCTGTCTGGACTGTGCTGTAGTGTTAATGTAGCAGCTGAGCTCTCTCTTCTCATACAGGAGCTGTCTGGACTGTGCTGTAGGGTTAATGTAGCAGCTGAGCTCTCTCTTCTCATACAGGAGCTGTCTGGACTGTGCTGTAAGGTTAATGTAGCAGCTGAGCTCTCTCTCTCATACAGGAGCTGTCTGGACTGTGCTGTAGTGTTAATGTAGCAGCTGAGCTCTCTCTTCTCATACAGGAGCTGTCTGGGCTGTGCTGTAGTGTTAATGTAGCAGCTGAGCTCTCTCTTCTCATACAGGAGCTGTCTGGGCTGTGCTGTAGTGTTAATGTAAGCAGCTGAGCTCTCTCTTCTCATACAGGAGCTGTCTGGGCTGTGCTGTAGTGTTAATGTAGCAGCTGAGCTCTCTCTTCTCATACAGGAGCTGTCTGGGCTGTGCTGTAGTGTTAATGTAGCAGCTGAGCTCTCTCTTCTCATACAGGAGCTGTCTGGACTGTGCTGTAGTGTTAATGTAACAGCTGAGCTCTCTCTTCTCATACAGGAGCTGTCTGGGCTGTGCTGTAGTGTTAATGTAACAGCTGAGCTCTCTCTTCTCATACAGGAGCTGTCTGGGCTGTGCTGTAGTGTTAATGTAGCAGCTGAGCTCTCTCTTCTCATACAGGAGCTGTCTGGACTGTGCTGTAATGTTAATGTAGCAGCTGAGCTCTCTCTTCTCATACAGGAGCTGTCTGGACTGTGCTGTAGGGTTAATGTAGCAGCTGAGCTCTCTCTTCTCATACAGGAGCTGTCTGGACTGTGCTGTAGTGTTAATGTAGCAGCTGAGCTCTCTCTTCTCATACAGGAGCTGTCTGGACTGTGCTGTAGTGTTAATGTAGCAGCTGAGCTCTCTCTTCTCATACAGGAGCTGTCTGGACTTTGCTGTAGGGTTAATGTAGCAGCTGAGCTTCTCTTCTCATACAGGAGCTGTCTGGGCTGTGCTGTAGTGTTAATGTAGCAGCTGAGCTCTCTCTTCTCATACAGGAGCTGTCTGGACTGTGCTGTAGTGTTAATGTAGCAGCTGAGCTCTCTCTTCTCATACAGGAGCTGTCTGGACTGTGCTGTAGGGTTAATGTAGCAGCTGAGCTCTCTCTTCTCATACAGGAGCTGTCTGGACTGTGCTGTAGTTTAATGTAGCAGCTGAGCTCTCTCTTCTTATACAGGAGCTGTCTGGACTGTGCTGTAGTGTTAATGTAGCAGCTGAGCTCTCTCTTCTCATACAGGAGCTGTCTGGGCTGTGCTGTAGGTTAATGTAACAGCTGAGCTCTCTCTTCTCATACAGGAGCTGTCTGGGCTGTGCTGTAGGGTTAATGTAGCAGCTGAGCTCTCTCTTCTCATACAGGAGCTGTCTGGACTGTGCTGTAGTGTTAATGTAACAGCTGAGCTCTCTCTTCTCATACAGGAGCTGTCTGGGACTGTGCTGTAGGGTTAATGTAACAGCTGAGCTCTCTCTTCTCATACAGGAGCTGTCTAGGCTGTGCTGTAATGTTAAGGTAAGCAGCTGAGCTCTCTCTTCTCATACAGGAGCTGTCTGGGCTGTGCTGTAGTGTTAATGTAGCAGCTGAGCTCTCTCTTCTCATACAGGAGCTGTCTGGGCTGTGCTGTAGGGTTAATGTAGCAGCTGAGCTCTCTCTTCTCATACAGGAGCTGTCTGGACTGTGCTGTAGTGTTAATGTAGCAGCTGAGCTCTCTCTTCTCATACAGGAGCTGTCTGGACTGTGCTGTAGGGTTAATGTAGCAGCTGAGCTCTCTCTTCTCATACAGGAGCTGTCTGGACTGTGCTGTAGGGTTAATGTAGCAGCTGAGCTCTCTCTTCTCATACAGGAGCTGTCTGGACTGTGCTGTAGTGTTAATGTAGCAGCTGAGCTCTCTCTTCTCATACAGGAGCTGTCTGGACTGTGCTGTAGTGTTAATGTAGCAGCTGAGCTCTCTCTTCTCATACAGGAGCTGTCTGGGCTGTGCTATAGTGTTAATGTAGCAGCTGAGCTCTCTCTTCTCATACAGGAGCTGTCTGGACTGTGCTATAATGTTAATGTAGCAGCTGAGCTCTCTCTTCTCATACAGGGAGCTGTCCTGGACTTTGCTGTAGTGTTAATGTAGCAGCTGAGCTCTCTCTTCTCATACAGGAGCTGTCTGGACTGTGCTGTAGTGTTAATGTAGCAGCTGAGCTCTCTCTTCTTATACAGGAGCTGTCTGGGACGGGCTGTAGGGTTAATGTAACAGCTGAGCTCTCTCTTCTCATACAGGAGCTGTCTGGACTGTGCTGTAGTGTTAATGTAGCAGCTGAGCTCTCTCTTCTCATACAGGAGCTGTCTGGACTGTGCTGTAGTGTTAATGTAGCAGCTGAGCTCTCTCTTCTCATACACGAGCTGTCTGGACTGTGCTGTAGTGTTAATGTAGCAGCTGAGCTCTCTCTTCTCATACAGGAGCTGTCTGGACTGTGCTGTAGTGTTAATGTAACAGCTGAGCTCTCTCTTCTCATACAGGAGCTGTCTGGGCTGTGCTGTAGTGTTAATGTAGCAGCTGAGCTCTCTCTTCTCATACAGGAGCTGTCTGGACTGTGCTATAGTGTTAATGTAGCAGCTGAGCTCTCTCTTCTCATACAGGAGCTGTCTGGACTGTGCTGTAAGTGTTAATGTAGCAGCTGAGCTCTCTCTTCTCATACAGGAGCTGTCTGGACTGTGCTGTAGTGTTAATGTAAGCAGCTGAGCTCTCTCTTCTCATACAGGAGCTGTCTGGGCTGTGCTGTAGTGTTAATGTAGCAGCTGAGCTCTCTCTTCTCATACAGGAGCTGTCTGGACTGTGCTGTAGTGTTAATGTAGCAGCTGAGCTCTCTCTTCTCATACAGGAGCTGTCTGGGCTGTGCTGTAGTGTTAATGTAGCAGCTGAGCTCTCTCTTCTCATACAGGAGCTGTCTGGACTGTGCTGTAGTGTTAATGTAGCAGCTGAGCTCTCTCTTCTCATACAGGAGCTGTCTGGGCTGTGCTGTAGTGTTAATGTAACAGCTGAGCTCTCTCTTCTCATACACGAGCTGTCTGGACTGTGCTGTAGTGTTAATGTAGCAGCTGAGCTCTCTCTTCTCATACAGGAGCTGTCTGGACTGTGCTGTAGGGTTAATGTAGCAGCTGAGCTCTCTCTTCTCATACAGGAGCTGTCTGGACTGTGCTGTAGTGTTAATGTAACAGCTGAGCTCTCTCTTCTCATACAGGAGCTGTCTGGGCTGTGCTATAGTGTTAATGTAGCAGCTGAGCTCTCTCTTCTCATACAGGAGCTGTCTGGACTGTGCTGTAGTGTTAATGTAACAGCTGAGCTCTCTCTTCTCATACAGGAGCTGTCTGGACTGTGCTGTAGGGTTAATGTAACAGCTGAGCTCTCTCTTCTCATACAGGAGCTGTCTGGGCTGTGCTGTAGTGTTAATGTAGCAGCTGAGCTCTCTCTTCTCATACAGGAGCTGTCTGGACTGTGCTGTAGTGTTAATGTAGCAGCTGAGCTCTCTCTTCTCATACAGGAGCTGTCTGGGCTGTGCTGTAGTGTTAATGTAGCAGCTGAGCTCTCTCTTCTCATACAGGAGCTGTCTGGGCTGTGCTGTAGTGTTAATGTAGCAGCTGAGCTCTCTCTTCTCATACAGGAGCTGTCTGGACTGTGCTGTAGTGTTAATGTAAGCAGCTGAGCTCTCTCTTCTCATACAGGAGCTGTCTGGACTGTGCTGTAGGGTTAATGTAGCAGCTGAGCTCTCTCTTCTCATACAGGAGCTGTCTGGGACTGTGCTGTAGTGTTAATGTAGCAGCTGAGCTCTCTCTTCTCATACAGGAGCTGTCTGGACTGTGCTGTAGTGTTAATGTAAGCAGCTGAGCTCTCTCTTCTCATACAGGAGCTTGTCTGGGCTGTGCTGTAGTGTTAATGTAGCAGCTGAGCTCTCTCTTCTCATACAGGAGCTGTCTGGACTGTGCTGTAGTGTTAATGTACAGCTGAGCTCTCTCTTCTCATACAGGAGCTGTCTGGCTGTGCTGTAGTGTTAATGTAGCAGCTGAGCTCTCTCTTCTCATACAGGAGCTGTCTGGAGCTGTGCTGTAGTGTTAATGTAACAGCTGAGCTCTCTCTTCTCATACAGGAGCTGTCTGGACTGTGCTGTAGTGTTAATGTACAGCTGAGCTCTCTCTTCTCATACAGGAGCTGTCTGGGACTGTGCTATAGTGTTAATGTAGCAGCTGAGCTCTCTCTTCTCATACAGGAGCTGTCTGGACTGTGCTGTAGTGTTAATTAGCAGCTGAGCTCTCTCTTCTCATACAGGAGCTGTCTGGACTGTGCTGTAGTGTTAATGTAACAGCTGAGCTCCTCTTCTCATACAGGAGCTGTCCTGGCTGTGCTGTAGTGTTAATGTAGCAGCTGAGCTCTCTCTTCTCATACAGGAGCTGTCTGGGCTGGGCATGTAGTGTTAATGTAGCAGCTGAGCTCTCTCTTCTCATACACGAGCTGTCTGGACTGTGCTGTAGTGTTAATGTAGCAGCTGAGCTCTCTCTTCTCATACAGGAGCTGTCTGGGCTGTGCTGTAGGATAATGTCAGCAGCTGAGCTCTCTCTTCTCATACAGGAGCTGTCTGGGCTGTGCTGTAGTGTTAATGTAGCAGCTGAGCTCTCTCTTCTCATACAGGAGCTGTCTGGCTGTGCTGTAAGTGTTAATGTAGCAGCTGAGCTCTCTCTTCTCATACAGGAGCTGTCTGGGCTGTGCTGTAGTGTTAATGTAGCAGCTGAGCTCTCTCTTCTCATACAGGAGCTGTCTGGACTGTGCTGTAGGGTTAATGTAGCAGCTGAGCTCTCTCTTCTCATACAGGAGCTGTCTGGGCTGTGCTGTAGTGTTAATGTAACAGCTGAGCTCTCTCTTCTCATACAGGAGCTGTCTGGACTGTGCTGTAGTGTTAATGTAGCAGCTGAGCTCTCTCTTCTCATACAGGAGCTGTCTGGACTGTGTTAATGTAGCAGCTGATCTCTCTCTTCTCATAATACGCTTCTGGACTGGCTGTAATGTTAATGTAGGCAGCTGGCTCTCTCTTATCATACAGGAGCTGGTCTGGCTGGGCTGTAGGGTATGTAGCCCGCTTAGCTCTCCTTCTCATACAGGAGCTTCTGGAATTTGCTGTAGGGTTATGTATCAGCTGATCTCCTCTTCTCATAAGTAGCTGTCTGGACTGTGCTTTTTGGGTAGGTTAATGCAAGTCAGCTGAGCGCTCTCTTCGCCATACAGGAGCTTCGGACTGTTCTGTGGGTTAATGTAACAGCTAGCTCTCTCTTCTCATACAGGAGCTGTCGATACTGTGCTGTAGCGTTAATGTAGAATCTGAGCTCTATCTTCTCATACGGAGCTGTCTGGCTGGGCTATATGTTAATGTATCAGCTGACTCTCTCTTCTCTACGGAGGAGCTGTCTGGACTGGTGCTATAATGTTAATTGTCGCTGAGCTCTCCTTCTCATACGGAGCTGTCCTGGACTTTGCTGTAGTTAATGTAGCGCTGAGCTCTCTCTTCTCATACAGGAGCTGTCTGGACTGTGCTGTAGTGTTAATGTAGCAGCTGAGCTCTCTCTTCTCATACAGGAGCTGTCTGGGCTGTGCTGTAGGGTTAATGTAGCAGCTGAGCTCTCTCTTCTCATACAGGAGCTGTCTGGACTGTGCTATAGTGTTAATGTAGCAGCTGAGCTCTCTCTTCTCATACACGAGCTGTCTGGGACTGTGCTGTAGTGTTAATGTAGCAGCTGAGCTCTCTCTTCTCATACAGGAGCTGTCTGGACTGTGCTGTAGTGTTAATGTAGCAGCTGAGCTCTCTCTTCTCATACAGGAGCTGTCTGGACTGTGCTGTAGTGTTAATGTACAGCTGAGCTCTCTCTTCTCATACAGGAGCTGTCTGGACTGTGCTGTAGGGTTAATGTAGCAGCTGAGCTCTCTCTTCTCATACAGGAGCTGTCTGGACTGTGCTGTAGTGTTAATGTAGCAGCTGAGCTCTCTCTTCTCATACAGGAGCTGTCTGGGCTGTGCTGTAGTGTTAATGTAGCAGCTGAGCTCTCTCTTCTCATACAGGAGCTGTCTGGACTGTGCTGTAGGGTTAATGTAACAGCTGAGCTCTCTCTTCTCATACAGGAGCTGTCTGGACTGTGCTGTAGTGTTAATGTAGCAGCTGAGCTCTCTCTTCTCATACAGGAGCTGTCTGGGCTGTGCTGTAGTGTTAATGTAGCAGCTGAGCTCTCTCTTCTCATACAGGAGCTGTCTGGACTGTGCTGTAGTGTTAATGTAGCAGCTGAGCTCTCTCTTCTCATACAGGAGCTGTCTGGGCTGTGCTGTAGTGTTAATGTAGCAGCTGAGCTCTCTCTTCTCATACAGGAGCTGTCTGGGCTGTGCTGTAGTGTTAATGTAACAGCTGAGCTCTCTCTTCTCATACAGGAGCTGTCTGGACTGTGCTGTAGTGTTAATGTAACAGCTGAGCTCTCTCTTCTCATACAGGAGCTGTCTGGACTGTGCTGTAGTGTTAATGTAGCAGCTGAGCTCTCTCTTCTCATACAGGAGCTGTCTGGACTGTGCTGTAGTGTAATGTAGCAGCTGAGCTCTCTCTTCTCATACAGGAGCTGTCTGGGACTGGCTGTAGTGTTAATGTAGCAGCTGAGCTCTCTCTTCTCATACAGGAGCTGTCTGGACTGTGCTGTAGTGTTAATGTAGCAGCTGAGCTCTCTCTTCTCATACAGGAGCTGTCTGGACTGTGCTGTAGTGTTAATGTAACAGCTGAGCTCTCTCTTCTCATACAGGAGCTGTCTGGACTGTGCTGTAGTGTTAATGTAGCAGCTGAGCTCTCTCTTCTCATACAGGAGCTGTCTGGACTGTGCTGTAATGTTAATGTAGCAGCTGAGCTCTCTCTTCTCATACAGGAGCTGTCTGGACTGTGCTGTAGTGTTAATGTAGCAGCTGAGCTCTCTCTTCTCATACAGGAGCTGTCTGGACTGTGCTGTAGTGTTAATGTAGCAGCTGAGCTCTCTCTTCTCATACAGGAGCTGTCTGGACTGTGCTGTAGTGTTAATGTAGCAGCTGAGCTCTCTCTTCTCATACAGGAGCTGTCTGGGCTGTGCTGTAGGGTTAATGTAACAGCTGAGCTCTCTCTTCTCATACAGAGCTGTCTGGACTGTGCTGTAGGGTTAATGTAGCAGCTGAGCTCTCTCTTCTCATACAGGAGCTGTCTGGGACTGTGCTGTAGTGTTAATGTAGCAGCTGAGCTCTCTCTTCTCATACAGGAGCTGTCTGGACTGTGCTGTAGTGTTAATGTAGCAGCTGAGCTCTCTCTTCTCATACAGGAGCTGTCTGGGCTGTGCTGTAGTGTTAATGTAACAGCTGAGCTCTCTCTTCTCATACAGGAGCTGTCTGGACTGTGCTGTAGTGTTAATGTAGCAGCTGAGCTCTCTCTTCTCATACAGGAGCTGTCTGGACTGTGCTGTAGTGTTAATGTAGCAGCTGAGCTCTCTCTTCTCATACAGGAGCTGTCTGGACTGTGCTGTAGTGTTAATGTAACAGCTGAGCTCTCTCTTCTCATACAGGAGCTGTCTGGGCTGTGCTGTAGTGTTAATGTAGCAGCTGAGCTCTCTCTTCTCATACAGGAGCTGTCTGGACTGTGCTGTAGTGTTAATGTAGCAGCTGAGCTCTCTCTTCTCATACAGGAGCTGTCTGGGCTGTGCTGTAGTGTTAATGTAGCAGCTGAGCTCTCTCTTCTCATACAGGAGCTGTCTGGGACTGTGCTGTAGTGTTAATGTAGCAGCTGAGCTCTCTCTTCTCATACAGGAGCTGTCTGGACTGTGCTGTAGTGTTAATGTAGCAGCTGAGCTCTCTCTTCTCATACAGGAGCTGTCTGGGCTGTGCTGTAGTGTTAATGTAGCAGCTGAGCTCTCTCTTCTCATACAGGAGCTGTCTGGGCTGTGCTGTAGTGTTAATGTAACAGCTGAGCTCTCTCTTCTCATACAGGAGCTGTCTGGGCTGTGCTGTAGAGTTAATGTAGCAGCTGAGCTCTCTCTTCTCATACAGGAGCTGTCTGGACTGTGCTGTAGTGTTAATGTAGCAGCTGAGCTCTCTCTTCTCATACAGGAGCTGTCTGGGACTGTGCTGTAGTGTTAATGTAGCAGCTGAGCTCTCTCTTCTCATACAGGAGCTGTCTGGGCTGTGCTGTAGTGTTAATGTAGCAGCTGAGCTCTCTCTTCTCATACAGGAGCTGTCTGGACTGTGCTGTAGGGTTAATGTAGCAGCTGAGCTCTCTCTTCTCATACAGGAGCTGTCTGGACTGTGCTGTAGTATTAATGTAACAGCTGAGCTCTCTCTTCTCATACAGGAGCTGTCTGGGCTGTGCTGTAGTGTTAATGTAGCAGCTGAGCTCTCTCTTCTCATACAGGAGCTGTCTAGGCTGTGCTGTAATGTTAATGTAGCAGCTGAGCTCTCTCTTCTCATACAGGAGCTGTCTGGGCTGTGCTGTAGTGTTAATGTAGCAGCTGAGCTCTCTCTTCTCATACAGGAGCTGTCTGGGCTGTGCTGTAGTGTTAATGTAGCAGCTGAGCTCTCTCTTCTCATACAGAGCTGTCTGGGCTGTGCTGTAGTGTTATGTAACAGCTGAGCTCTCTCTCTCATACACGGAGCTGTCTGGCTCCAGTCTCATACAGGAGCTGTCCTGGATCTGTGCTGTAATGTTAATTAGGCAGCTGACGGCTCTCTCTTCTCATACAGGAGCTGTCTGGGGCTGTGCTGCTAGGGGAATGTAGCAGCTGAGCTCTCTCTTCTCATACAGGCGCTTGTCTGGGAACTTGTGCTGTACGGGTTAATGTATCAGCTGACGCTTCTCTCTCTCATACAGGAGCTGTGCTGGACTGTGCTGTAGGGTGTCATGCAGCAGCTGAGCTCTCTCTTCTCATACAGGAGCTGTCTGGGCGGTGCTGTAGTGTTATTAACAGCTGACTCTCTCTTCTCATCAATAGCTGGCTGGACTAGTGCTGTAGTGTTAATGTAATGCAGCTGAGCTCTCTCTTCCTCATACACGGAGCTGTCCTGGACTGTGCGGATAGTGGTTAATGTAGCAGCGGAGCTCTCTCTTCTCATACAGGGAGCTGTCTGGACTGTAGCTGTAGGGTTAATGTCAGCAGCTGAGCTCTCTCTTCTCATACAGGAGCTGTCTGGGACTGTGCTGTAGGGTTAATGCAGCAGCTTGAGCTATCTCTTCTCATACAGGAGCTGTCTGGGCTGTACTTAGTGTTAATGTAACAGCTGACTCTCCTCTTGCTCATACAGGAAGCTGTCTATGAGGCTGTGCTGTAGTGTTAATGTAACAGCTGAGCTCTCTCTTCTCATACAGGAGCTGTCTGGGCTGTGCTGTAGTGTTAATGTAGCAGCTGAGCTCTCTCTTCTCATACAGGAGCTGTCTGGGCTGTGCTATAGTGTTAATGTAGCAGCTGAGCTCTCTCTTCTCATACACGAGCTGTCTGGACTGTGCTGTAATGTTAATGTAGCAGCTGAGCTCTCTCTTCTCATACAGGAGCTGTCTGGACTGTGCTGTAGTGGTAATGTAGCAGCTGAGCTCTCTCTTCTCATACAGGAGCTGTCTGGACTTTGCTGTAGGGTTAATGTATCAGCTGAGCTCTCTCTTCTCATACAGGAGCTGTCTGGACTGTGCTGTAGTGTTAATGTAGCAGCTGAGCTATCTCTTCTCATACAGGAGCTGTCTGGACTGTGCTGTAGTGTTAATGTAACAGCTGAGCTCTCTCTTCTCATACAGGAGCTGTCTGGGACTGTGCTGTAGTGTTAATGTAACAGCTGAGCTCTCTCTTCTCATACAGGAGCTGTCTGGACTGTGCTGTAGTGTTAATGTAGCAGCTGAGCTCTCTCTTCTCATACAGGAGCTGTCTGGGCTGGGCTGTAGGGTTAATGTAGCAGCTGAGCTCTCTCTTCTCATACAGGAGCTGTCTGGGCTGTGCTATAGTGTTAATGTAGCAGCTGAGCTCTCTCTTCTCATACAGGAGCTGTCTGGACTGTGCTGTAGTGTTAATGTAGCAGCTGAGCTCTCTCTTCTCATACAGGAGCTGTCTGGACTGTGCTGTAGGTTAATGTAGCAGCTGAGCTCTCTCTTTCTATACAGGAGCTGTCTGGCTGTGCTGTAGTGGTTAATGTAACAGCTGAGCTCTCTCTCTCATACAGGAGCTGTCTGGGACTGTGCTATAGTGTTAATGTAACAGCTGAGCTCTCTCTTCTCATACAGGAGCTGTCTGGGCTGGGCTATAGTGTTAATGTAGCAGCTGAGCTCTCTCTTCTCATACACGAGCTGTCTGGACTGTGCTGTAATGTTAATGTAGCAGCTGAGCTCTCTCTTCTCATACAGGAGCTGTCTCGACTGTGCTGTAGTGTTAATGTAACAGCTGAGCTCTCTCTTCTCATACAGGAGCTGTCTGGGCTGTTCTGTAGTGTTAATGTAGCAGCTGAGCTCTCTCTTCTCATACAGGAGCTGTCTGGGCTGGGCCATAGTGTTAATGTAGCAGCTGAGCTCTCTCTTCTCATACACGAGCTGTCTGGACTGTGCTGTAATGTTAATGTAGCAGCTGAGCTCTCTCTTCTCATACAGGAGCTGTCTGGGCTGTGCTGTAGTGTTAATGTAGCAGCTGAGCTCTCTCTTCTCATACAGGAGCTGTCTGGGCTGTGCTGTAATGTTAATGTAGCAGCTGAGCTCTCTCTTCTCATACAGGAGCTGTCTGGGTTGTGCTGTAGTGTTAATGTAGCAGCTGAGCTCTCTCTTCTCATACAGGAGCTGTCTGGACTGTGCTGTAGGGTTAATGTAGCAGCTGAGCTCTCTCTTCTCATACAGGAGCTGTCTGGGCTGTGCTGTAGTGTTAATGTAAGCAGCCTGAGCTCTCTCTTCTCATACACGAGCTGTCTGGACTGTGCTGTAGTGTTAATGTCAGCAGCTGAGCTCTCTCTTCTCGATACAGGAGCTGTCTGGACTGTGCTGGTAGGGTTAATGTAGCAGCTGAGCTCTCTCTTCTCATACAGGAGCTGTCTGGACTTTGCTGTAGTGTTAATGTAACCAGCTGATGCTCTCTCTTCTCATACAGGGAGCTGTCTGGGCTGTGCTGATAGTGTTAATGTATCAGCTGAGCTCTCTCTTCATCATACAGGAGCTGGTCTGGGCTGTGCTGTAGTGTTAATGTAGCAGCTGAGCTTCTCTTCCTCATACAGGAGCTGGTCTGGACTGTGCTGTAGTGTTAATGTAGCAGCTGAGCTCTCTCTTCTCATACAGGAGCTGTCTGGCTGTGCTGTAGGGGTAATGTAGCAGCTGAGGGCTTCTCAGCTTCTCATACAGGAGCTGTCTGACTGTGCCTGTAGGGTTAATGTAGCAGCTGAGTCTCTTCTCATACAGTAGCTGTCCTGGACTGGCTGTAGGGTTAATGCAGCAGCTGAGCTATCTCTTCTCATACAGGAGCTTCTGGACTGTGCGGTAGTGTTAATGTAGCAGCTGAGCTCTCTCTTCTCATACAGGAGCTGTCTGGACTGTGCTGCTTAGGGTAATGTAACAGCTGAGCTCTCTCTTCTCATACAGGAGCTGTTTGGGCTGCGTACTGTGCTATAGTTTTAATGTAGCAGCTGAGCTCTCTCTTCTCATACAGGAGCGTCTGGACTGTGCTGTAGTGTTAATGTACAGCTGAGCTCTCTCTTCTCATACAGGCGTGTCTGGCTGTGCTGTAGTGTTAATGTAGCAGCTGAGCTCTCTCTTCTCATACAGGAGCTGTCTGGACTGTGCTGTAGTGTTAATGTAACAGCTGAGCTCTCTCTCTCTCATACAGGAGCTGTCTGGACTGTGCTATAGTGTTAATGTAACAGCTGAGCTCTCTCTTCTCATACAGGAGCTGTCTGGGCTGGGCTATAGTGTTAATGTAGCAGCTGAGCTCTCTCTTCTCATACACGAGCTGTCTGGACTGTGCTGTAATGTTAATCTAGCAGCTGAGCTCTCTCTTCTCATACAGGAGCTGTCTGGACTGTGCTGTAGTGTTAATGTAACAGCTGAGCTCTCTCTTCTCATACAGGAGCTGTCTGGCTGTGCTGTAGTGTTAATGTAGCAGCTGAGCTCTCTTCTCATACAGGAGCTGTCTGGCTGGCTAGTGTTAATGTAGCAGCTGAGCTCTCTCTTCTCATACAGAGCTGTCTGGACTGTGCTGTATGTTAATGTAGCAGCTGAGCTCTCTCTTCTCATACAGGAGCTGTCTGGGCTGTGCTGTAGTGTTAATGTACAGCTGAGCTCTCTCTTCTCATACAGGAGCTGTCTGGGCTGTGCTGTATGTTAATGTAGCAGCTGAGCTCTCTCTTCTCATACAGGAGCTGTCTGGGCTGTGCTGTATGTTTAATGTAGCAGCTGAGCTCTCTCTTCTCATACAGGAGCTGTCGGACTGTGCTGTAGGTTAATGTAGCAGCTGAGCTCTCTCTTCTCATACAGGAGCTGTCTGGGCTGTGCTGTAGTGTTAATGTAACAGCTGAGCTCTCTCTTCTCCTACACGAGCTGTCTGGCTGTGCTGTAGTGTTAATGTAGCAGCTGAGCTCTCTCTTCTCATACACGGAGCTGTCTGGACTGTGCTGTAGTGTTAATGTAGCAGCTGAGCTCTCCTCTCTCATACAGGAGCTGTCTGGACTGTGCTGTAGTGTTAATGTAACCGCTGAGCTCTCTCTTCTCATACAGGAGCTGTCTGGGCTGTGCTGATTAGGGTTAATTTAGCAGCTGAGCTCTCTCTTCTCTACAGGAGCTTGTCGGGACTGTGCTGTAGGGTTAATGTAACCAGCTGAGCTTCTCTTTCTCATACAGGAGCTGTATGGGCTGTGCTGTCGGGTTAATGTAGCGCTGAGCTCTCTCTTCTCATACAGGAGCTGGGCTGTGCTGTAGTGTTAATGTAGCAGCTGAGCTCTTCTCTTCTCATACAGAGCTGTCTGGACTGTGCTGTCGTGTTAATGCTAGCAGCATGAGCTCTCTGCTTCTCATACAGGAGCTGTCTGGACTGTGCTGTAGGTTAATGTAGCTGAGCTCTCTCTTCTCATACAGGAGCTGTCTGGGCTGTGCTGTAGTTAATGTAGCAGCTGAGCTCTCTCTTCTCATACAGGAGCTGTCTGGGACTGTGCTGTAGTGTTAATGTAGCTGAGCTCTCTCTTCTCATACAGGAGCTGTCTGGGCTGTGCTGTAGTTTAATGTAGCAGCTGAGCTCTCTCTTCTCATACAGGAGCTGTCTGGGCTGTGCTGTAGTGTTAATGAGCAGCTGAGCTCTCTCTTCTCATACAGGAGCTGTCTGGGCTGTGCTGTAGGTTAATGTAGCAGCTGAGCTCTCTCTTCTCATACAGGAGCTGTCTGGACTGTGCTATAGTGTTAATGTAGCAGCTGAGCTCTCTCTTCTCATACAGGAGCTGTCTGGGCTGTGCTGTAGGGTTAATGTAGCAGTGAGCTCTCTCTTCTCATACAGGAGCTGTCTGGCTGTGCTGTAGTGTTAATGTACAGCTGAGCTTCTCTTCTCATACAGGAGCTGTCTGGCTGTGCTGTAGTGTTAATGTAGCAGCTGAGCTCTCTTCTCATACAGGAGCTGTCTGGACTGTGCTGTTATGTAAGCTTGTGTTAATGTAACAGCTGAGCTCTCTTTCTCATACAGGAGCTGTCTGGACTGTGCTGTAGTGTTAATGTAGCAGCTGAGCTCTCTCTTCTCATACAGGAGCTGTCTGGACTGTGCTATAGGGTAATGTAGCAGCTGAGCTCTCTCTTTCATACAGGAGCTGTCTGGGCTGTGCTGTAGTGTTAATGTACAGCTGAGCTCTCTTCTCTACAGGAGCTGTCTGGCTGTGCTGTAGGTTAATGTAGCAGCTGAGCTCTCTCTTCTCATACAGGAGCTGTCTGGCTGTGCTGTAGTATTAATGTAACAGCTGAGCTCTCTCTTCTCATACAGGAGCTGTCTGGGCTGTGTGTGGTTATGTAGCTGAGCTTCTCTTCTCATACAGGAGCTGTCTGGGCTGTGCTGTATGTTAATGTAACAGCTGAGCTCTCTTTCTCATACAGGAGCTGTCTGGGCTGTGCTGTAGTGTTAATGTAGCAGCTGAGCTCTCTCTTCTCATACAGGAGCTGTCGGGCTGTGCTGTAGTTAATGTAGCAGCTGAGCTCTCTCTCATACGAGCTGTCTGGACTGTGCTGTAGTGTTAATGTAGCAGCTGAGCTCTCTTCTCATACAGGAGCTGTCGGACTGTGCTGTAGTGGTTAATGTACAGCTGAGCTCTCTCTTCTCATACAGGAGCTGTCTGGGCTGCTGTAGGTTAATGTAGCAGCTGAGCTCTCTCTTCTCATACAGGAGCTGTCTGGCTGTGCTGTAGGTTAATGAGCAGCTGAGCTCTCTCTTCTCATACAGGAGCTGTCTGGACTGTGCTGTAGTGTTAATGAACAGCTGAGCTCTCTCTTCTCATACAGGAGCTGTCTGGACTGTGCTGTAGTGTTAATGTAGCAGCTGAGCTCTCTCTTCTCATACAGGAGCTGTCTGGCTGTGCTGTAGTGTTAATGTAGCAGCTGAGCTCTCTCTTCTCATACAGGAGCTGTCTGGACTGTGCTTGTTAATGTAGCAGCTGAGCTCTCTTCTCATACAGGAGCTGTCTGGCTGTGCTGTAGGGTTAATGTACACGCTGAGCTCTCTCTTCTCATACAGGAGCTGTCTGGACTGTGCTTGTGTTAATGTAGCAGCTGAGCTCTCTCTCTATACAGGAGCTGTCTGGACTGTGTAGTTAATGTAACAGCTGAGTCTCTCTCTACCAGGAGCGTCTGGACTGTGCTGTAGTTAATGTAACAGCTGAGCTCTCTCTTCTCATACAGGAGCTGTCTGGGCTGGGTATAGGTGTTAGTAGCGTGAGCTCTCTCTCTCACGAGCTGTCTGGATGTGTGTGTTAATGTGGCAGCGCTCTCTTTCATACAGGAGCTGTCTGGACTGCTGTAGTGTTAATGTAGCAGCTGAGC